>NW_027103651.1:61775-323545 GCF_902728285.1 Clytia hemisphaerica | reverse complement strand
CTTAATGTAGCTGTTTTCTATAATATTCCTCATTTTAGGGAATGCGTAGAGAACACAATTTTACAGAACAATTTGGTCCCAAAGGACCATTTTGTTCAATTGTAGTTAATCAATGGAACAATTTGTTAACTTGAGTCCATTTTGTTCCATTGTAAATTGGTATTGACTGCTTTGTTCTCTGTTCCTTTTTAAAGAATTAAATGGACACTACATTTAGACACATTTCAGTCTCTACTAAAGTGATCATTTTGTTCAGTGTTTTTATGGAACTTGTTATTCCACTACTTGCTGGCATATTTTGTTCAATCTATAAAGGGAACAACGCCTTCGTTCTATTGCGTAATTATTACATAAATCATTAGCGCGCAAATTTAAGTGAGAGCACATTGATACGTGGATACAAAATGGCGGCGATTTTTCATTGGTCTAAAAGGAACAGGGGGTAAACTAATACACAATTGAACATTGAACAAAGGAGAAACTTTTTATTCTTAAGATCTGACAAATCAAATTCAGTGTTTTAGCCCCCTATCAATAATGTGAGATTGTTGTCTCTATAAAAACTCTGCAAATCATTCCGAAATCATAAAGACAGATTGACCATGAAGGTCAGTCGAAATCTACTTGTGGATTGGAAATCTCTAGAGGGTGCTGCGCAAGGAAGAAGAAAACTGGAAATTCGACCAAACAACAAAGGTTCGTTTCCATGTCCGTTATTGAAACATTGTTTACATGCTGACTACAAAAGTGCTCGAGGATTGCGCAAACACATCAATAATAAGCATCCTTGGTACTTTTACTTTGATCAACAACCGGAAGTAAAGAAAGAAAACATGTTTGAAGAAGTTCCAACCAATAGGAAAAAAGCATTCACTGCCAAGAAACCTTCATTTTCACTTGAGGAAGGAATCGGCCTTGATTTTATGCAATGGTTGACAACTTCTTGTGGTGGTGGAAAGACTCAAAAAGAAGCACTACAAGTTGGTAAAAGAACAATGAAATACTTTATGCAGGCTATTGGTAATAATGACGACTCTATTGATTTTACTTATGACTTTGTCGATTGTTGTCTTGGATCAGCAAGCATTATCATATCGTTTTTGAAAACTTTAGAAGAATCATGGAAGATGAGCTCCTCCGGTTCATTGAACTATGTTAAAGCTATTGGTGACATGGTAGATTTTAGAAAGGCGAGTGGCGTGTCTGATGCTACTTTGAGGAGTTTTACCATTACTGAAGTTTACATAAGGCGAGCAAAAGAGAACCTCCGAAAGAGAAAGAATGTAGAATGTACTCGAAACTTAGATTTAGAGACCTTAATGGCAAGAGACAGTTGGGCTACAATTGAGGAAATGGAGCAGGTCGTACCATTTCACCTACCAAAATTTAAAGGAGTAATAGAAAATTGTCGACAAAACGGTGTTGTTACAAAAGGTGATTTAGTTTTCTCTACAAGATTTATCACTACCTTATTGTTTCTCAGAGTTAAGTGTACGAGACCAATGACCTTTCAGTACTTGACTGTTAACATGATTAAAAAGGCCAAGGAAAATGAAGGTTTTGTCGATCAAACTGAATTTAAAACTTCGGCAACATACCTATTCGATACATTGATTTTTACACAAGATGTATTAGATATTATTGACATGTATATCGAATTTGTTCGACCTCGGTTGTCACCTAGTTGTGATTATGTGTTGATATCGTCGAATGGAACTCAGTTTCAGTCACTAACTAATGCAATGATCATGATCGTTCATCAAGCAATCCAGAGATATATAAATCCAACTCGATACCGTCAAATCATTGAAACAGAAAGCAGTGAAAGGTTATCAATTGAAGAACAGAGATTCGTATCAGAGGACCAGAAACACAGTTCACAAGTTGCCAAGATATACTATAAGAAGAAACATTCAAGACAGGTGGCAATCGAAGGGAAAAAATGCATGGATAAAATGACGAAAGGAGGAAGAGGTGATACAGACAATCTTATTAATTTATTCAACAATCTGGATAGTAATTTTGATCCGAAAGTGTTAGAAAAAAGTCAAGAAATCATTTCCACAATCCCACCAATTGCAGCCAACCAAACAACAGAAATTAATCAAGAACCCACTTGTTCTAAGTATCTTGATCCGTACCAACCAATTGATGATGATTTTGATACATCAACAGATTTTACTTCGACTCCTACAACCACTACAGCACCCTTAATTTCACAACTACCATTGAAAGCAATGGCACCAATAATGGCAAAAAATGTAAATGAAACAAATGCATCGACTAAAAAGACAAAGAATATCAAATTTACAAGCGAAGAGGACCATTTTTTGAATTTAGGTATCCAAAAGTATGGCCGAGCAGCTTGGGCTTCTATTCTAAAGGACAAGGAGTTTCAGTTTCACCAATCAAGGACCAGAGATTCATTGAGGATAAGATCAAACTCTGCAGCCTTCAAGAAACAGTTTCCATTATAAGATATACCATAGTTGATAAGTGATTTTAGAATAAAAAAATATTTATACAATATAACTTATATTGTGATATATACTGTAATGTATCATGTCCTGTTAAGTATTATGGTCAAAACATTCTTTTTTAACGGTGGTTTTGATTTCGATTAATCCAACCTTTAACTTCAGAAACATCCGATGAATTGGTTTACAGGCTAGACTCTTTTAAATCAAATAAGAAATGATTCAAAAACCAAACATTTTATATAAAATATCAAATATGATATCATACTTAATTATATAATATAACATAATATAATATAATATAATATAATATAATATATATACTATATATTATCATATTATATATATTATAAATATTATATTATATTCATATATATAGTATATATACTATATATATTATACATCATAGATTATATAATAATATGTTATCAATTTGAACTTAAAAATCTAGCCTGCAACCTAAGAAAGTATTAAATGCACTGATTTCACATTGCTTTTTGACTTTTGAAGGTCTTTTAATTAGTTTCGGTTTAATTCAATTCGGAAAGATTGAAACCTAATGAGAACAATAATTAACTTTGCAGTCCTAGGCACAAGTTAACATGAATAAAAGGTAAATTATCCACATAAATTGATAACATGATTACATAGTAGAATCCAAAAATATTTATACCATATTCAATGTCATAATTGCAGTTTTCATCATATTAGTATAAGGTTCTTTTATTGCTCTATTCAGTTTGTATATAAGAATAGCATTGTAATATATCAAGTCATTATGCATAAAAAAAGTACATTTAAATCATTGTTTTTTTTTTCATTCTGTTGATCAAAATTTTGGCTTCTTTACTGAAAGTTGAAGTAATAGTACTGAATTTTCTGTCATAAATTTGAACTTAGTAAAAGCTTTTTTATCATTGAGCTTTTCACCAACATGAATGAATTTGAATAAAATCTAGAAAATGGGTGTCTTTAACTGAGCATTGTAGTTGCAATTTTGCACTAACAATCCTATCAAAGCCTTCACTGTTATGACAATATGGGGATTTATGTTTTTACCTAAATTAGAGTACTAAAATTGATAATAGTTATATACTTGTGTATATATGCACCCTTTCGAAATTTAAAATATTTCAGATGATGTCACTATTTGAGTATGAACCCTTTCAGTAAACCTTTAGCCCTTCCTTCAACCCGTCATTTTCAACCTATATCAGCCATAAGCCCTTGGCCCTTCATTTTTTGAACATCTTCGCTAAATTGATTATTACACCCTAGGGTGTATGGCGTTTTAATCACCCTCTTATGGACTTTTTTTAGAATGATTTGAACTGATGGATGGTGTATTTAGCCCTTCTAAACTTTTCATTATTTCAGATGATCTCAACATTTGATTCTGAACCCCTTCTGTAAGCCTTTAACCCTTCTTTCAAACCGTCATTTTCAAGCTAAATCAATCATAAACCCTTGGGTTTCTGGCGTTTTAACCACCCTACAATAGACTTAAATAATTTCAAATGATTTTAAGTTTTGAGAATAATGGCAAACACTCAACTTTTTCAATCTTAGTCTTTTTTCAGATGATTTCACTATATCAGTCTGAACCTTTTCTGTAAGTCTTTGGCCCTTCCTTCAACCGGTCATTTTCAAGCAAAATCATTCACAAGTCCTTGGCCTTTCACTTTTTGAACCCCTTTCCCAAATTGATTACCACGCCCAAGGGTGGTTGGCGTTTTAACCACCCTATAATAGATTTAAACAATTCCAAAATGATTTAGACTAAAGTATTCACCCTTTCGAAATGTATGTACTCAGATGACTATTTGAGTATGAACCCTTTCTGTAAGCCGTTAGCCCTTTCTACAGCCCGTGATTTTCCAGCTAAATCGATCATAAGCCCTTGGTCCTTCATTTTTTGAGCATCCCTTCAAAAATTCTTATTAGACCAAAGGGTGTCTGGAGTTTCAACCACACTTTAATGGACTTAATCTAATTCAAAATGATTTAGACTTGTGTATGTATGCACCCTTTCAAAACTTATAATATTTTAGATGGTTTCATTATTTGAGTTTGACCCCTTATATCTGAGCCGTTAAATTGATCTTTTAATTACACTTGATAGTTTAAAAAAGATTTGACACTTTTTGAATGTCTTGCCTTGTCAAGCTTAAAATATTTCAGATGATCTCAATATTTGAATCCGACCCCTTTCTCTTAGCCGTTAGCCCTTTTTTCAGCCCTTCATTTTCGAGCTAAATCGATCATAAGCCCTTTAGACCTTCATTTTTTGAACCTCCCTCTATTGGACTTGATAGTCAAAAAAAGACTTTTTTTGGCACTCTTGATTCATAAACAATTTAACACCTGAGGGTGTTAGGCGTTAGCTACACCCCATCTCAACTTTTAGTATTGTTTGTATTCCATTTCAAATCCATATTTCTCATCCTTCAGCCCTTGCTCAAGTCCGTTGTTTTTAAGGTAATTTGGTTTAAGGCCCTTGGTCCTTCAATTTTGGCACTCTTATTAAATATCAATTTAACAGTTTAGGGTGTTAGGCGGTAGATACACCCATCTCAACTTTTAGTATTTCAGATTGTTTGTACTCTGCATTTCAAATCCGTATTTCTCAGCCTTCAGCCCTTGCTTAAGTCCGTTGTTTTTAAGGTAATTTGGTTAAAGGCCCTTGGTCCTTCAATTTTGGCGATCTTATTCAAGATCAATTTAACAGTTGAGGGTGTTAGGCGGTATATACACCCCATCTCAACTTTTAGTATTTCAGATTGTGTGTATTTCATTTCAAATCCTTACTTCTCAGCCTTCAGCCCTTGCTCAGGTCCGTTATTTTTAAGGTTATTTGATTAAAGGCCCTTTGCCCTTCATTTTTTGAACCTCCTATTAAATCTAAGTGTGTTTGGTGTTTTAACCACCCTCTTTTGAAGTAATTTTTGTACATTTTGAGCCCTTTTTAAGAAGCCCTCAGGCTCTTACTTAATACCGTCGTTTTCAGGCAAGAAAGGTTACAGGCCCTTGGGCCCTTCATCATTTGAAGAATAAACTAATTGCACCCATTGGGTGGATTGCATTCCTCCCAACTTGACTTAGTCTTTTTGAAGTAATTTTTGTACATTTTGAGCCCTTGTTGTTAATCCTTGAGCCCTTCTTTGAGACCGTCGTTTTCAAGCTAAATTGGTTACAGGCCCTTGGGCCCTTCATTTTTGTGATCTTGACATTAAGAAAAGGGTGGAAGGCGTTGGCGTTCCACCCATTTGAACTTAGAAATTTTATGTAAATCTCTCAAAATTTGAGCCCTTGTTGTTAATCCTTGAGCCCTTCTTTGAGACCGTCGTTTTCAAGCAAAATTGGTTACAGGCCCTTGGGCCCTTCATTTTTGTGATCTTGACATTAAGAGAAGGGAAGAAGGCGTTGGCGTTCCACCCATTTGAACTTAGAAATTTTATGTAAATCTCTCAAAATTTGAGCCCTTGTTGTTAATCCTTGAGCCCTTCTTTGAGACCATCGTTTTCAAGCAAAATTGGTTACAGGCCCTTGGGCCCTTCATTTTTGTGATCTTGACATTAAGAAAAGGGTGGAAGGCGTTGGCGTTCCACCCATTTGAACTTAGAAATTTTATGTAAATCTCTCAAAATTTGAGCTCTTGTTGTAAATCCTTGCGCTCTTCTTTGAGACCGTCGTTTTCAAGCAAAATTGGTTACAGGCCCTTGGGCCCTTCATTTTTGTGATCTTGACATTAAGAAAAGGGTGGAAGGCGTTGGCGTTCCACCCATTTGAACTTAGAAATTTTATGTAAATCTCTCAAAATTTGAGCCCTTGTTGTTAATCCTTGAGCCCTTCTTTGAGACCGTCGTTTTCAAGCAAAATTGGTTACAGGCCCTTGGGCCCTTCATTTTTGTGATCTTGACATTAAGAAAAGGGTGGAAGGCGTTGGCGTTCCACCCATTTGAACTTAGAAATTTTATGTAAATCTCTCAAAATTTGAGCCCTTGTTGTTAATCCTTGAGCCCTTCTTTGAGACCGTCGTTTTCAAGCAAAATTGGTTACAGGCCCTTGGGCCCTTCATTTTTGTGATCTTGACATTAAGAAAAGGGTGGAAGGCGTTGGCGTTCCACCCATTTGAACTTAGAAATTTTATGTAAATCTCTCAAAATTTGAGCCCTTGTTGTTAATCCTTGAGCCCTTCTTTGAGACCGTCGTTTTCAAGCAAAATTGGTTACAGGCCCTTGGGCCCTTCATTTTTGTGATCTTGACATTAAGAAAAGGGTGGAAGGCGTTGGCGTTCCACCCATTTGAACTTAGAAATTTTATGTAAATCTCTCAAAATTTGAGCCCTTGTTGTTAATCCTTGAGCCCTTCTTTGAGACCGTCGTTTTCAAGCTAAATTGGTTTCAGGCCCTTCGGCCCTTCATTTTTGTGATCTTGACATTAAGAAAAGGGTGGAAGGCGTTGGCGTTCCACCCATTTGAACTTAGAAATTTTATGTAAATCTCTCAAAATTTGAGCCCTTGTTGTTAATCCTTGAGCCCTTCTTTGAGACCGTCGTTTTCAAGCAAAATTGGTTACAGGCCCTTGGGCCCTTCATTTTTGTGATCTTGACATTAAGAAAAGGGTGGAAGGCGTTGGCGTTCCACCCATTTGAACTTAGAAATTTTATGTAAATCTCTCAAAATTTGAGCTCTTGTTGTAAATCCTTGCGCTCTTCTTTGAGACCGTCGTTTTCAAGCAAAATTGGTTACAGGCCCTTGGGCCCTTCATTTTTGTGATCTTGACATTAAGAAAAGGGTGGAAGGCGTTGGCGTTCCACCCATTTGAACTTAGAAATTTTATGTAAATCTCTCAAAATTTGAGCCCTTGTTGTTAATCCTTGAGCCCTTCTTTGAGACCGTCGTTTTCAAGCAAAATTGGTTACAGGCCCTTGGGCCCTTCATTTTTGTGATCTTGACATTAAGAAAAGGGTGGAAGGCGTTGGCGTTCCACCCATTTGAACTTAGAAATTTTATGTAAATCTCTCAAAATTTGAGCCCTTGTTGTTAATCCTTGAGCCCTTCTTTGAGACCGTCGTTTTCAAGCAAAATTGGTTACAGGCCCTTGGGCCCTTCATTTTTGTGATCTTGACATTAAGAAAAGGGTGGAAGGCGTTGGCGTTCCACCCATTTGAAGTTAGAAATTTCATGTAAATCTCTCAAAATTTGAGCCCTTTTTGTAAATCCTTGAGCCCTTCTTTGAGACCGTCGTTTTCAAGCAAAATTGGTTACAAGCCCTTGGGCCCTTCATTTTAAGAACTTAAACTTTGACATTTCTGAATTCAAAGTCTTAGTCCGTGTTGGGCCCGTGAGAGGCCCTTCTATTTTAGCCTATATTGCTTATGAGCCCTTCGACCCGTCGTTTCTTTGAAAGCATTTCGAAATCATTTGAATTAGTTCCATAGAATAACATGTAATACTTGATAAATACGCAAGGCCCGTCACGAAGGGCCTCTTGTATCTATGAGGCCCGTCATCAAGGGCCTCCTGTATCTATGAGGCCCGTCATCAAGGGCCTCCTGTATCTATGAGGCCCGTCATGAAGGGCCTCCTGTATCTATGAGGCCCGTCATGAAGGGCCTCCTGTATCTATGAGGCCCGTCATCAAGGGCCTCCTGTATCTATGAGGCCCGTCCTCAAGGGCCTCCTGTATCTATGAGGCCCGTCATGAAGGGCCTCCTGTATCTATGAGGCCCGTCATGAAGGGCCTCCTGTATCTATGAGGCCCGTCATGAAGGGCCTCCTGTATCTATGAGGCCCGTCATCAAGGGCCTCCTGTATCTATGAGGCCCGTCATGAAGGGCCTCCTGTATCTATGAGGCCCGTCATGAAGGGCCTCTTGTATCTATGAGGCCCGTCATCAAGGGCCTCTTGTTATTCTAAATAGACTTTGAAATCCATGAGGCCCGTCTTCACGGGCCTCTTAAAAATTCAACAAGCATATTTTATTTTCATATTTCATTTCTCTAAAATGACGGGCTCGAGGGCCCACAAGGAAATCCAAGCAAAAAGGACGGACCAAACCACGGGCTCCACGGGTTTTGCAAGGGACTTTGAAGGGTTTCAAAAATTAAAATCAAATCTGGTTGGTGTAACACGCCAAACACCCCAGGGTGTTCTTATATTCTATTTCTCTGAAGTGACGGGCTCGAGGGCCCACAAGGAAATCCAAGCAAAAAGGACGGGCCAAACAACGGGCTCCACGGGTTTTGCAAGGGACTTTGAAGGGTTTCAAAAATTAAAATCAAATCTGGTTGGTGTAACACGCCAACCACCCCAGGGTGTTCTTATATTCTATTTCTCTGAAGTGACGGACTCGAGGGCCCACAAGGAAATCCAAGCAAAAAGGACGGGCCAAACAACGGGCTCCACGGGTTTTGCAAGGGACTTTGAAGGGTTTCAAAAATTAAAATAAAATCTGGTTGGTGTAACACGCGTGTTCTTATATTCTATTTCTCTAAAGTGACGGGCTCGAGGGCCCATAAGGAAATCCAAGTAAAAAGGACGGACCAAACCACGGGCTCCACGGGTTTTGCAAGGGACTTTGAAGGATTTCAAAAATTAAAATCAAATCTGGTTGGTGTAACACGCCAACCACCCCAGGGTGTTCTTATATTCTATTTCTCTAAAGTGACGGGCTCGAGGGCCCATAAGGAAATCCAAGCAAAAAGGACGGACCAAACCACGGGCTCCACGGGTTTTGCAAGGGACTTTGAAGGGTTTCAAAAATTAAAATCAAATCTGGTTGGTGTAACACGCCAACCACCCCAGGATGTTCTTATATTCTATTTCTCTGAAGTGACGGGCTCGAGGGCCCATAAGGAAATCCAAGCAAAAAGGACGGACCAAACCACGGGCTCCACGGGTTTTGCAAGGGACTTTGAAGGATTTCAAAAATTAAAATCAAATCTGGTTGGTGTAACACGCCAACCACCCCAGGGTGTTCTTATATTCTATTTCTCTAAAGTGACGGGCTCGAGGGCCCATAAGGAAATCCAAGCAAAAAGGACGGACCAAACCACGGGCTCCACGGTTTTTGCAAGGGACTTTGAAGGATTTCAAAAATTAAAATCAAATTTGGTGGGTGTAGCACGCCAACCAGCCCAACCACCCCAGGGTGTCGTTATATTCTATTTCTCTGAAGTGACGGGCTCGAGGGCCCACAAGGAAGTCCAAGCGAAAAGGACGGACCAAACCACGGGCTCCACGGGTTTTGCAAGGGAATTTGAAGGGTTTAAAAATAGATTGAAATTGGGTTCGACTAGATTGACGTTATTAATATCTGAATTATGGTAATATTCATATCTTCGATAAGGGTTAACGGCTAACCTAAACGGTTCAGAATCCAGACAGTAAACATTTTTAAAATGGTATACGTTTATGTAAGGGTGGTCAAAACGTTATCCACCCATGGGTGCGAAAATAATTTGGAATCAAAGTCCCAAAAATGAAGGGCCAAGGGCTCATGAACAATTTACCTTAAAAACGGCGGACTCAAAGAAGGGCCCAAGGATGTAAAATAAGGGTTCTGATTCAGACAATACCCTTTTGACATGATACAAAAGTCAACCATTCATGCTACTACGCAGATAAAAAAGACTCAATTTCTTTCAAAAAGAGGTTTAAACTTAGAGAAACAAAGTCTTTATTCATTGAAGAGTGGGTTGGGCGCCCTCCACCAATAGGAAAGCAAATTATTCATTTGAATTGGATGTCAAAATAAGAAGGGCCAAGGGCTTATGATTGAGTACACTAGTCTAAATTATTTTGGAATTATTTAAGTCTATTATAGGGTGTTTAAAACGCCAGACACCCTTGTATATAATAGCTTTTTGTGTAAGGATGTTGAAAAAATAAAGGGCCAAGGGCTTATGAGCCATTTAGCTGGAAAATGACGGGTTGAAGGAAGGGCTTAAGGTTTACAGAAAGGGGTCAGATACTTTAATATTGAAATCAGGGAAAACGTTCTCTTTAAATAAGTCAATCAAATCGGAATCATATTGTAAACTTATAAAAGAATTTCCGATATAATGATCCGATTTAAAATTGGAAACCATGAAATTGCGAATTATTGTAATACAATCCCATTAACGTGAGTTCAGTTATGAAAATCCCTTAATGCCGTCACAATCATCGTCACGTGCGTAGTGAACTGATTTTCATCAACTAACTTATTGGAACTAATTTTCGCGGTTTTACGTCAAAATCGCGAAAATTTGATACCGCGAAAAATTTTGAGAGTCGAAACCTGCGAAAATTAATTCCCGCGTAATACAATTTTTTCCAGTTTTATCAAAAAATTTGAAAAATCCCTAGGAGAATGAAAGAAATTTGTCCAAAAAAAGGCAAAACCGCGAAAATTAAAACCCGCGAAAATTTCAGAATGGAAAAAACCGTGAAAATTAAAACCCGCGAAACGCTACCCTGAGTATCAGAGGTTAAGTTTTCAAAGAATATATTAACCTCTGAAGACCAATAATATAAATTTTATCGCGCATGTGTCAATCTAATCACTGTAGACAGAATCAAAGATGAAGAGCAAATATTACCTTATTAATGTCTAGCAGACTGTATCAGTATGCAGTTTACTATTTACGAATTCCCCAGAAACCTCCAAGTGTAATCGAAGTGAGTTTCTTTCGAAAAAAATATTTTACATGATCCCCAAATGTATAACAGTAATTACTAAACTATTAATTATGGAAATGTCACTTTTAATTGAATCGAAATAATAGACAGACTTTATGTTATGATTCTCTATCACTGACTCTTTTTAAAAAGCATTGATGATATTTTTTGTGGTGTTTTCGACAACGGGAATAAAAATATCAACTTTGAACTTCATCCAAGATCTTGGATGGTCGTCATGGTTACTTTTGTCTTCGTTGATTGCGCGATGAATAGAATCTCGATTCGTCGGCACAGCGTCAATATATGATTTTGACCTGTGCTTTTCACGGTAGCGAAATGCAATTTTTCGGATATTTTTTTTCGACCGCAAAAATTAGTTCCAATAAAGTATATATAGCTGCAGAGGCGGATACAAGCATTGTGAAAGTTGTGCGTTCACAAGGTCAATTTTCTTGATCAAGTGATTGAAGAATTAGACAAGACTTGAATTTCTTGTATGTTTAGTCGTGTGTGAAAAATTTACATAACAAGCTTCTCATCGCTCTTTCTTCTTTTTGTATAAAAATCAATTTACTTTTCTTTATTTATTATTTCTTTTGATTTTCCCGCGAACATGCGAACTGTCTCTCTCACACACACACTGATTTACGTCATCATGAAATATGATAGCTCACTGTTTTTTAAAGAGAATCCAAACACTCCCCCGTACAGCGTTTTCAAAGAAACCTTAATCATATTTTATGTTTTTTTCGATGGTGAAGAGCCATTATGTGTGTATTTTATATAATTTTGCATAGTTTTGCACGAAACGCATACATTATGACCTTGTGAATTCAATTTTCACAACAACGAAAACGAAAGTTTGTCTCGATGTTTTTAAGATTTTACTTTTACTTTAAAGTTATTTTTGGTTGAATAAGCGAGAAAAATTTGCACGAAATTATGATTCTGAATATTTTTGTTTTTGTTGATAAAAGTTGAAAGGTTCAAAAAGTGAAAGTGATAGTAGAATGAAGTCGTCGAGGATTGAATATGGAAAAAACTAAACTTCAAAGAGTCAATATTGATTGGCGTGCCGGGACTGCCTCCGAGCTTTAAATTTTGTTCATTTTATTTCACCTACTACATGCTTTTAATCTTAGTTTACAAAGCGAGAGTTATTTCCATACAGTTTAAAAAAATCCAAAATGAGAGTAAAACTGAGAGTAAAATTTGCAAGTGCCACTAAGACTATGATTGAAACGTGAAGTAATGATTTCGGTATGCGTAAGAGATCTTGTCTAGAGATTCGAACATTTGCTTCCATAATGGCGGAAATTACATCTTAACATAACATCAAAAAGCTCTATAAGAACAAACGCAATAAAATCGGGGATAAAAACGGGTTTTGAGCAAAAATCGGGGAAATCGGATTTCTTTCACAAGGTCTTCAAATATCCTATATCCGCCCCTGAGCTGAATCTTTTTTGCAGGGTATCCTAAAAATCCTGGATACGCCCCTGCTTAAGGTAGCACATTTCAAGTAATCTTACTATACTAATTGAGTTTATAAAAAATTTCTGTAATGCTAGCCCAGCATTAAGAGCCATCTCCGTCTATCATGCCACGAGCTTCACATAGTCGTAATAAGAGTAAAATGCGATATCTCGAGTTTGAGAAGGAGTTGGGAGTTCGTTGACACCTCATTGAATCGAGAATTAAATTGGGAGGGGTTATAAAGCTTGAGTGTTACTTTGAAATTTGGCTGAATTTTTAGGCGTTTTGGATCGGAAATCATCGAGAGAATCTTTTGGGCAAATGAGAAATTGATTTCACTTTCAGTGAAGGAAACAATTTATTGACCTTTCGATGACGTCATTTAGGGCCCAAATGACGTCACAAAACATTACATATGCGATTTCTCAACTTCAATCAGTTATAAGTGATAATATTTCATTCTTTGGGCTTAGAATTCAAGCTTAAAGAGGGATTTCGTGGTTTTAATTTTATGTTTAAAATTTCATTTTCATCTATGATTGAGCGCGAAAATTAGCACTACCTTCCGATAAAACCCCCACCCAAAAAAGGATTTGACATTCGAATCAAAGAAGCCCCTACAGTGACTTTTTAACGAAAATAATTCTGCTTAATGATTTCCCGTTTTCGGTTAAATTGAAATAACAATACTATCTTTGTCATCCTAATGGCTTTTGATGCGCAAGCTAAACCGGCGTTTGCGACGACGGGAACCGTCTATTGTTTCTCTAATTGATTCGTAATTGCATTTTTGCCGAACACAATCCATTATTTTCCTAAGTTACCCTTTTTTAGGAGATCTTGATCTTGGACATTTGGTGTTTGTTCTGTCATTGTCTCAGCTAAACAGAAGAAATCATGAGTCCAAGTCCCAGAACTGGAACATCGAGATCATCTGAGGTTCGCCCAATTTTATTGTCTTACGAGATTATCTGATGTACGTCTCAGTCTTATGGTCATTTCTTTCTTTTAAATTAATTTTCCAAAAATTGTGATTAGCCTATATTATATCAACTGTTTGCGAAGATACATGAACACTAAATTGTACAGTCAAATCATAACATTTAATTTCATTTATTACCAATAAAACCTGTTAAATCTACAATGAAATTTTAGTTAAAAGATAAATTATTACATAACATTTTACAAAAAAAACTGCTGATATACAAACTCTAGAAAACGAACTAAACAGCTATGCGTGCGCAATTAACACTATAGAATCTAAACCTTCAAACCATAAAATGTCAATTTTATCCAATTTAAAATAAGCTAAAGCGTCGATAAATATTATTTAATTGTAACAAATGATTATATTTTTGGCATACTAGTAATTCTACTTGCCGAAACTAAAGGGTAGGGAAAGGCTCAAATAGTAATTCCTCTACGCAAGTAAACCGCTTCTTAGACGCTATATAACATATCTTTAAAACATGAAAAGTGTCGAAAATTTCTACCTAAGCAGTCGCTTCATTTTTTATGTTTTACAAATTTGCTGCTTCAACATTTTACGTTTTCTAACATATCTTTACATATCAATGTTAAGTTCCATTTACTTTCCAAATTTTCCTTGTCGTCGCAGTCATTGTCATCCAACCAGAAACGTTTAAATCGTTTTGTGCTCTCGTCAATTCTCCCCAAACCCACATTACAAAGCCCGCGAACAAATTTAAGTGCCACAGACGAACCTTTTTCTTTGTTAATAACCGGATAAATGTTATCACGTGAAATTATAGATAACGGCGTTTCATCTCGCGATAACAATTTTTTGACAAATTTGCTGTGAGGAAACAAGAATTCTAATGTCATATTTTTAGGGTCCGGAATACCAGGCTTTAAGACATGCTTAGACCATCGATTTGATTGTTTGTCAAGCAATGAAAAACTTGTTGCGATTGAGTGATCAACAATACGCTTTGACACGAGGAAATCGTACTTATTGATGGGTCGTTGTAAAACATGGATTAGCACCATGGAGTACCTATTGGAGTACTCTAAAAATATTGCAGACCAGATTTTAGATCGCCGCGAGAGGAAAATAAAGACCTGTATAATTTTGTATTTGCTCTAAAACTACTCTGTAGCAAGAATGTTTCTTTTTGAATGGTCTCTTTTTATATCCTTTTATGCATCTGCATCACATTGAGTATGAAATTCTTATATCAAAGAAATAAGTTGGCACACTCCATTTATTGTGAATGTCTTATTATTTTGTTAATTGAAGTGTATTTTGTCAATAAAATGATAATGAATAATTAATGCTCTAAAACCCCTCTGTAACCTCTCTCACAGACTGTCCCCAACTGCCATTTCATATCCAGTCATACTACCTGTATCATATTGAGTATGATAAAAATTCCTTTTAGAAATGTGTTGATGAGCTATGTATTCTATGATTGTCACAATATTTTCTTTAAAAATGTCAATCTGTTGACAAATGGACAAAAGAAAAATATTGTTTAAGAAAGCTCTAGTACCCTACTGGTGTTACATAAATAATATAACACATAATATTATATACAATTACACTGATATTATATGTAATATCTTAAAGTGTTTGATATATCAGAGCTATTCTGTAAGCTAAATCTGGTCTGTTTGATTGTAGAATCAACAAAGATTTCTAAGCAGAGAGCGTGCGCTATATGAGCTTTACAGCCAGAAATGGTAGCCATTTTTTCACAAAAAAATACTTTGGAAATTCTTTTGATAGCTTTAAATTGGTGGTTTGCAGCTGGTGGAAAAGGTTGATTATCAAATTAGTGATATTCATCGCTCTGACAGGTATTTTTGGGGGTACTCCATGGAGCTAATCCATGTTTTACAACGACCCCTTATCGATGGTAGAAGTGAAATCACGTTTTTCATCATTAAGGTGCGCAATAAGGAAACGACTCCACTCACACGTACTATTTGGCCCAACGATTTAGATTTTATACTAACCAATTCTTCGTCAAAGAGATCATTAGAACGGAAAGCGACAATATCATCATGAACGATTTTGTACTCGGGAAAAGTTCACAATATTCTTGTTGACAAAAGTTGTAAATGGTTTGTAAAACTTCAGAGAGATTTACTAAGTTTTTATTTTTCTGTTCCATCTTAGCTAACTTTTCATCAATATAAACCATTTTTTCTTGGGGCATGAAAATCAAGAAACGTTGAAAAAAACCATCAAGTTGATTGCCTTTCACAAAGTTTAAAGCGTAAAATGGTTGCGCAAAACTAGCCATAATTGAACGAACCAGATGATTTGGTTTTTTTGGACCAATCGACAGCAGAATACAATGACAGATATCTCCCTATTTCTGACGATCCGGTGGTACCTTTATCCAAATTATCCAGAAAGGTAGAAAATTCGTCATATATTCCCAAAACACGTGCGTTATTTTCTGTTAACGTTTTCAATAACCCTTCCATTGTGCTAGATTCAAATACGTGATCGGAACCTTTGCCAGTTCATCTTTGCCAAGCCGCAATGCCCCGATTTATTGGTACCTGAAGAAAAAAGGGTCAGTAGATTATTAACCATGTGCTAAAATAAAAAATTAGAAAGTACCACCCTACTGAAAATATGATGAAATAAAGTTAGAGGCGATATAATATGACCCTGCTGGAAGAAAGTGACCCAGTGGGATAGAAATATTTGAAATTCACCCAATTGAATTTAGATACCCCGGTGGGGGGGGCACTGAGACAGGAATGTACAACATTTTTTAAATAATTATTGTTTAATGTTTAATCGAGAAAAAATTGCAAAGCTGGCAATGATAGGAAAACATAAACTTACCGGTACGACCCGCAACAAGAGCCTAAATCAAGACTGGTTGGTTCACGATGGAGTTGTTTGCAATTTACAAATGTGTGTTTAGCACAATAACTTGCAGTAGCAAGAAGCGGCCATGATATATATGTATCAGGAACGCCCAAAATTGTGCTGTGATAGTTAATCCACTCGTATTGTTCCAATGGTAATGCGTTTGATAAATCAAATGGAACTTTCCATGCATTTTTGAGGATACGTAGATATTCATTGTCCTCGATAGCGATCCTTGACATCTTGATACGTCTACTCACTGTCCTTTCTTTTTAAGAAATGATTCAGTTATCGAACATCGAACGGTTTAAAGCTATGGAAGGTTATCAATAAATTGACGTCACAGCAATATAATGCCATCTTTATTAATTGACGTAAGAAAAAGCAATCGTCTCAATTTCAAAATTATAACTGCAATGTGATCTTTGATATAGTCATTTTTAACAAGGGATAACAAGTTTATTAACATGAAAAATGAAGATCAATTTGGATTTGCTGCTGGTTCTGTCAGAAATAACAAAGAGTGTTCCGGTTAGTACTCCAAACAGAATCGGACTAGTCATTGAAATCTTCAAAGAACTGAAAAGTGATTTTGAAATAAAAAGACAAAACTACACCACAGAAAGTGTAATTGTTGATCTTGGATTTGAACAAGAAGTTTATTCTCAGCAAGAATTTACTTTTGATGAAGTGACATTAACAATTATAATAGATTATCTACCGAAATATAACAAAATGCCATCTTCAAAACGTACAATCAAGGATATTATATTGTTACCTGACAATTTATTTTGCTGCGGGAAGCCAATCAAACTCGAAGCAAGAAGCCATGCAAAGATAAATATTTACAAAACGGATGGTTTATTCTATGGAAAAAGCTACCACGGAAAATGTCAGTGTGGATATATCTTTTATTATGGTTACAAGGAACATCGTGTGACAAAATGCCGAATATTCACCAACGTGCAAGTGCCATATTTGTTATTTTGAAACGGAGTGGTTTTCGAGCGAGAGCTATTAAGAAACATTGATTTACAAATCGGTATTGGAAATGTGTCATTCGAAGCTGCATCCGACATTTACAACAACCTACACAACCCGTCCATTAAATTGAATCCAAGTCGTTTAGAGGACACCTGGTTTATTTACAAAATTCTTTTCTTCCAACAAACCTTTGAAGAATGGCCCCGTAACGCAAAAGGTGAGCTTGATATCGAAAAGATTGCCATTCGTGTGTATCCTAGTGTTCGAGATGCTATCGATAGTACGTGGTTGAAGCATTCATGTTCTAACGTTGGTTGCAAAGATAAATTCATTGTTATAGATGGAAATGAAAGCAAAGTAAACCAATATGAAATGTGTATTCGTAACCCCGTACGAGGTAACCAATATAGGAAAGGGTCTGAGTTTTGCAAATTTCACCAAAATGATCAATCTAGTCACACCATTGAGAAGTTAGATCTACGGCCTATAACCCGTAGTTATAAAAAGTTGATTCCTGAAATCGTTACATCACTGGAGGGCTGCAAAGATGGCAAAAACGGCTAAGTCATTGGAAAATGTATACTGCAGAAAATCTTTTTGTATTTAGTTGATCTTTTTGGCAATAATCCTAATGCTAATGAAATCCGTGGTATTGTTTATGATAGAGCTTGTGACTTGCATCCTTTTTTAAAACGCTTATCGAAGGAAGGAAATGATATTGCAAAATATAAGCGTTTAACACATATAGTTGATATTTTTCACGCAGAAAAACATACCCAAGATAAATGCACATTATCGAGTGACGAACGTAAATACCACCCCCATCTACGGAAATTTGATATCTTTCGAGACATGAACACTGAGATTGCTGAGCAGTCTTTCGCAAGAATAAATCCGTTCAAATACATCACGAGGAAAATGTGTTATGGTAAAAGACTTTAAAATTCATTGACAATGATTATAACTTGCGGAAATCAGTAAAACTATTGTAGGCAATGACTAAGTGAAAGGAACCTTCATGGTAGATTATAATGTATTCTAATAATAACTTAGGAAATGAAATTGCACAAAAATTAATTATATACAAGGAATTTCGTGAGAATTAATGTTTCGGTGTTCTTAGTAATTTGATGTCTTTGTAGGTTGTTCAATTCTGCTTTTATAATCTGTTTATATTTTAAAATAAAGTTATGCGATCTGAGTTTATAATTCAATAATTTTTGCTTTTTCAAACAGTTAGTCATTTATTCAATTTCTAATTTACAGCAAATATAAAAAATAAAAACATATTAATGGTTCGAGAAAATTACAACTAGAGTTATTAAAATTCGAAGCGAAAAGATCTAAACGTTATAAACATTTTGACATTGAAGCTTAGATGATGTTTTAAAACTTACAAAATAGATAAGATAGGAGAAAATATCAAATAGTCAAAATTTGAGCCAAACCTCAGATTATCTCGAAAGATCTCTGGAGATCTGAGACGCTGTTTTCAAGGAAAGAAATAGTCAAAATTTGAGACGAACCTCAAGTGATCTCGAAAGATCTCAGATGATCTGAGACGCTGTTTTCAAGGAAAAAAATAGTCAAAATTTGAGACGAACCTCAGATGATCTGAGACGTCTGAGACGTTGTTTTTAAGGAAATACATAGTCAAAATTTGAGACGAACCTCAGATAATCTCGAAAGATCTCAGATGATCTGAGACGTCTGAGACGCTGTTTTCAAGGAAAAAAATAGTCAAAATTTGAGACGAACCTCAGATGATCTCGAAAGATCTCAGATGATCTGAGATGTCTAAGACGCTGTTTTCAAGGAAAGAAATAGTCAAGATTTGAGATGAAATTTAGATGATCTCAGACGTCTGAGACGAATTAATCAAAATCTGTGCCTAAGTGTCCTGCTACCGGTAAGTTATTATGGGAGGTTCTTGATGAAGAAAGACCTTGCCTGATTTCTTCAAATATACGATAATTCTTTTGATATGTTTGTAATTTCTTGATTTTATCTTCAGTAGATTGCTCGGGCGACCTTCGAGATTCGTCTAGGCACTTCAACAGGTTGTTATTGTCTTCCATAATGGATACTCTTAAGTAATTTTAACTGAATCAAGGAGGCAGACTGCACTACAAAGTCTCTGGTGATATTTGAAGCGAAATTCCATATGAAGCGCGCAAAATCTTTTAAACGTACAAAACGCAGACCAGATAAAAATGGAGGGAATTTATATTGTGGATCGTCAAATAGAACGTTTCAAATAGGAATGTGTCAAGTTGGAATATATCGATTTGAAATGTCTCAGGTTTGGATGCATCAAGTTGAAATGCATCGATTTGGTTGATTTAGAATATGTGTCCCACTGCATGAAATATAAGTCTTTCCAGTTTCTTGTCTTTAAAAACTTAATATTTTCGAACGTACAATTGCGGAAACATCGAATTTTCCTTACAGTTTTAAGAAAAGATTCTGATTACCCGAAGTGTTCTGATCGTGTCTATTAAAAACTCCTTTGTTTTAGCTTTAATTCATGTTGAAGGTTTTTCAAATGAGCATTGAATTGTTGCTTCCATCCTTGATATCCTTCCATAGCTGATTTGTCCCAGTCGCAACATCGTCTAGAGAATAACATTTCTTAGATGACCTTATCTTGTGTTTTCCAAAGAGAAGTTGCAGATTCGACCAAGTCGGCTACTGTATCAGCGTACGATCCAAGACTACTGTTACAAATCGATGACAAAGCTGGAGACGATTTCAAAGGGGTCAGAATTGATGGCTGTTCACTTGCTTTCCTTTGTGGTGTTTTCCTTTCTCGATCCTTTATTTTAACTGCTTGTCTTTTCTGACGTGATTCGTTAGCCCTCTGTTTTCTTCTATACTCTTGATGATAATCTTTACGACAAACCACTTTTTTGTTTGATAGAATAGGAGTTTCTGTACCCTCTGCAAGATTTGGTTCTTGGTTCTAATGACGTTTCTTTGTTGCTTCTTTCTCTGCTTTATTTCTCTCTCTGTAGTTTTTTTGCCTCGTCACCTGCAATTCATCGTTTCTTTTCCTCTTCATTCTTGCATCTCTTTAGTTGTCATGTTTGGCCTTTTCAAGTTCTCTCCTTTTTCTTTCTTTCAGGGTTCTTGTCCTTGATCCGGCGCCGATAATCCGTTGTACGATGAATAGTTTCCTGGAGTTTAGCAGGACGGAAACGCAATTTAAATTTAGTCATTTTTAGATTAGGTCTACAATAAATAGTATAATGATAATCAAATTACTCAAGAACTTCTTTGAATTCTGATAACCCCACATAAATACTTCTCTATTTCTTTTTCAAACCAAAAGAAACAAAAGAATAACACAAAACTTGCTTAGAGCAATGGAAAGGACTCACTTCATGGACACTGGAGTTTCTTCAGTGCAAGAGATGATCAATTTGAATAATTATATAATCAATTAAATAGTGCGCTCATTACACTGCAGTACCAAAGTTTCACTAAGTACTAAGATAACAACTGATCTAAACGCCTGCGAGTTATGTCCGCAACATGAAATACTTTAAGCCAAAGTATTAGACTTAAAGGGACATAAAAGTAGTAAAATGTAAACATTGCGCAAACCACATGTCATTAAAGAGAACAATTAAAATCACGTGTCCAAAACAAACTTGTAAAACAATTGAACAATCAAAGTTAGCCATATTTGGTTTGATTTTGTATCCGCTGCATAGAGTTTGTTTACAAATTTCGTAAGTACTTTTATGTCCCTTTAAAGCCTTTGTAGCAGTTCAGCTTATCTTGAATGTTAAATCCAAAGTTAATATAAGTGACTAAGACGTAAAAGAAGCTAGAAACAAAGATTTGAGCCATAAGAAATATATTTCCTACCAAAAATTGGTTCAGACTTTTGAAAAAAGAAAGCTAGAGACAAAGAATTGCCAATGTTTTTTTTCATATTCTTAATGGAATTGACCAGCATTTGTCAAAAACTTATGTTTCTTAAAGTTATGACCCTGTAGTAAGCTTTGCACCAACTGCCTGTGTGACAAATAACAGAAAAACAAAATTATATCATAACACAGAATCATAAATATTATCAGTTATGTGCGCAACACTAAATTCAAGAAATCTAGTCAGATTTTAAAAAAACCAAATAAGATTTTATTTAAATAGGTATAAATCACTTTAAATAGTCATTACTAACAATATTTTTTGGTAATCTTAGGAGCCTATAGTTTGAAAAAACGGAAACATTTGTTGCGGACATAAATGATTTCAAGGGAAGCCACTTCAGTCATTTTCTCACCAACAAAAGTCTTTTAAATAGAAAACTTGCATTAGCTAACTTCAAAGAGACCGATTGAATAGAGAATAAAGTACATTGGACACTAAAATTTAAGTTGTTTGGAAAAAATACAGATGAAAATAATATGCGGAATCATTGTTGACAAGTTGTGAACGGAAATCATACCCTGTTCAATTCAAAATGGAATATTTTTCAATGAAAGGCAACTGGTATTTAAGTGTTACTTGGTTTGGTTCTCTAATGGATTGGAAGGGTTAACAAACAAATAACTATAGATATTAACATTTTCACTTCTCTAGCAAATCAATTGTGTGCGGACATAACTTTGCGAACGGAAAAAGTTATCTCGCAACCTTTTTGCATTTATTCTGGGAAAAAATGTTTTTGTAGATTTTGGTTTTCATATCCCTTGGCTGTAATAAAAATAAAAATTAAGTATGATCAGACATGATCGGCCTAGATTATTCAATAATGAACTTAGACAATTTGCTACATAAAAACCTAATTTTCCGTTCACATTTTGATGAAAAAAGCTGTCCTGAAAAAAATGACCGTTTAAGCTTTTCAGTATCAAGACTGACAAAAAACATTTGGGTTTAGCTTCCAATTGCTCCTGTCTTTCCTTCTCGACTCTTTGTCCGCTAACCTGTTCAAGATCCCCGGAAGATGCTCCACAGTAGTTGTGATCCCATGTTCTAGCAGGTAACTCCACAGCTCCTTGCTTATACTGTTCATCTCTGGACTCACTGTTTCCCCCATCTTTAAGAGTAGGCTAGGGCAGAAATGTTGTCTATCTGAAGATGTATGGATGTTGGTCTTAACCTCTCTGCAAAAATCAATAGCCCCATTTGGGCTGCTTTCAGTTCTAGCACATTTATATGTCTTTTCTCTCATCTTCCGACCATAGTCCCCCTGCTGACTGTCCCTGACAAACCGCCCCTAACCTGACTTTGAGGCATCTGTCTGGATCACTATTTGCGGAGGCTTCACCAACAGACTTCGTCAGTTGCTGACATTTATATTCTGAATCCACCAGAGAGCATTTCTGCTCTGACTTCTTGGTTCAATTCTAACAGTTCCTCTTAAGAATTTTCCTGTAGAAGACCCTGAATCTGGGGTCTCTGAATACCACGGTAATGCAAAGGGGAATTGCTACGTTAGCGGCTGTTAATCTCCCTAATAATTGAGCTAGATCCCTTACTGAAACCATTCTCTGAGAAAGAAGCAACCTGTAATTGGCCTTTATTTTTTCCATAATTTTCTCTGGGAGAGACGCTTCCATTTTTACTGAGTTGAGAATGACCCCAAGGAACTCTAACCTCTGACAGGGTTCTAGGACCAACTTTTAGAAGTTTATCACAAACCCCGAATTTTCTAGAAGAAAGATCAGAGTATCCCTCGTGACTAATAACTCTTCCTTTGTCTGTGCCATTAGCCAATTCTGATGAAAATATTTTAGTTTTCCTGCAAGAGGGGGCTTTTTTGGTGGTTTTATCATTTGAAAAAGAGATTTTATCGGTTTGCCCCCCCTGACGCCTCTTGAAAACGAGGGCAAGGGGTCCTTCGGAAAGGGCTAAGTACTGGTGTTGGATGATTTGACCATACCCTTGTGAATATCTCTCAATTTCTTTTTGGCCTTGGAACTTCGAACTATCTCCTCTTCGAACTTGTTCCCGAACAAGGTGATGGAGTCATTTTCTTCAAATGCTGGTTCCCAGTCAGAAAGCATAGTCTTTGCACACTTGTGATGCCTGGCCAACTAGTGTAACAACAGTGTCCAAGTATTGACTGATGTTCTCTAATTTTGCAATTTCATTGTCTCTCAGTACCTTGTCTTCTTCTGAGACATCTTCTTCCAGAAGTTGCTTGCTCTCTGTTGAACATCCTTCCACACCTCTGACAGAGGGCCAAAAATGTTGCGAATAGCAGTTTGGATACCTGTTAAATAACCATCCAATCTGAGATTTCTTGCCTTTGCAAAGGTCTCATTAATCATCTCTTTAATATAGATATAAACTTTAGGTGGCTTTTCGATGTTAGTCGGTACTGCGCATCCCTCTAAAATCTTCTCTTTCAATAACTTGTCTGAATAATGTTTCTTCAGATATTTTTGGACACAAGTTATCAATTTTTCCTGCAGATCAGAGCCATCATCATTATCGTCCAGCTCTAAGCGTGGCATTTTGTCCTGAGGGGGTTCGGTTGAGATCACCTCTTCCTCATCATTACTGCTACTCCTTTAGGTTTCCTAAAATAAAATTGTGAAAACATCAGAAAATGCCCGAAGCCAATTCTTTGTCTATAAATCTCAATCACTATCATGGATTCAATTCACATATTTAGCTTTCACCTTGTGAAGAGCTTCGTTTTTCACCTCTCACCTAATGAGTAGGAGATACCTGCTACCTTTGTAAGGGTACTTTCAGGCAACAGACTTCACTTGTGTGCAACAGGGTTTGAAATGACTTAGTTGGCTTAAAACTAAACACTACTACTTGAATCTGCAATCAGCAATACAAGACCCTGAATCTTGCAATGTAATATTAGCAGGGAAGTGAAAACCGCAGATATTCGAGGAATTTAAATCATTATTTAATACTTACAATAAATGCCATGTTTTTGTGAGTAGAAACAAAGAGGTCGTTGAAATTATGACCTTCAGTCATAATAAGAGTAGGGCTGAGCCATATTAGATCGGACGGAGATGAAATGAAACTAGTGTATATGTAAAAGAATTGCGAAGCGATTCAGGCAAGTCACTCGATTCGCAAGTTGCAAGCAAAATATTTATAGGGTCACTAGAATCGTAAATACAAACCCTAGATACAACTGCTCAGGTCCAGGAAGACTGTGCCCCTTTAGAGATTTACTCAAACACTTCAGGCATACAACAAACTTACAACGTTTACTTCTACGAATTTGAGGAAAATTATACAAATTGTTTCACAAATCGTTGGAAAATCAGCAATTTCAAATGAATGTGACTTATATACCCTAAAAATATTTCTTTAATCCATTATGCTCTTCTCTACTCTCTAAGAATATTCAATAAAAAGTTCACAAATTGTTTTTGCTCGGGAAAGTTTGTCTGCCTTAAGCATTGAGTATTTTTAGTTATTAGTTTTTGTTTTGAACTTGTTTTACTTCCGGGTTCGAATTCCTTGCGTTCCAAATCGAACTTTCGAGTTTCGAATCTTTAATTTCGAACGTTCGAATTATAAAAAGAACATTCGAAAACTTTTTTTCCAAATTGCAATTTTTTGATACACCCCTTAACGAAAGAACTAACATAAACACCCCTGTGTCACATACCCGCTGGAAAACTTGGCAAAAATTTCGTCTCCAGTAGAAAAATACCCCTTTAGCCTCTTCAAAAAGTTTCCCTTGCAGAGAACCCAGAGGCAACAAATTAAACAAACTTAAGAGCAGATGCACCTAAGATTCAGAAGGCCTCCATATAAAGTGGAATTAGGGGGGTCCTCAGATTTTGAAGAAATTTGGCACATATGTGAGGAACCTTGAGCTGATCACATCCAGAAAATTTCAGCGTTCTAGCACCAGCGGTGCGAAAGTTATGCCCAATTTTGTAAAAGTCTATTTTACTGACCGGTAATTTACAGACCAGAATTAAAATTGCTATAACTCCTTCAATATTTATCCAATTGAGCTGAAATTTTGCACACATGAAGAGCTTATGGATTACTTTCAGGTAAAGTCAAAAAAAATTTTTTTGACACCTTTGATGTTCCGCCATTATGGATTTTCGTTTTGAAAATTCTAAAATCTTTGCGCAACTCGTGCCCAATTTCCCAAAAAAGGGGTTGTCAGAATTTTGAGTGTCATATATCATTTGAAAGCTCAGACTGTCTTCTTTCAAGACAAAAAAGAATTAGGATGGAACTCTCATCCTAACTAAAGAAAATTTGATTTGAAGTGGGGTCACTTTTTTACCGAAAAATTAAAAATTTCCCTAGCAACCGTGTATGAATTCCTTAGTAACCAAGGTAAATATTAATTCAAATGATCTGATTCATTCATAGGAACATTTTTTTATGTATTTTTAAACATCAACAGATGTAAACACCCTACAAGTAATCATCAAGGTCAATTTTTTTTCTATTTTCAAGAATTCCCTAGCAACAAGCAAAAATTCCTTAGAAACCGCTAGAAATCCCCCTTTTAATGTTTTAATTTTTGCCTGTAGGTCCTTTGATAAATCTTTTTTGAGAGTGTATATGATGGATCCAAACATTTTTTAACCAATATCAAAGTTTTATTTCAAAATTTCCTTCAAAATATGCAAATTCTCTCAATCCTGAGGCAAAGATGGAGAAAAAAAGTATGAAAAAAGTGGAATGAAGGAGTGAATGTATAGAAATAATGGTTTTTGGATACTATAGTTCTTGTCAAAATTAAAGAAGAATGGCTAATGAAATAATATCTATGTGATTGTTTTCGTTTTTCATCGATTGTTGACTTTGGTCAGTTGTGTGTTCTCTTCAATCATTGCGTTTGGCTCAAACCTGAAAATATAAAGTGCTGAAGTGCTTCGGTAAGATAGGTGTCGGGTGTTGGATTGGCACATGCTTTTTTCAATTTTTCTGCTTGGCCCGGTGCAATTGATTCAAACACGGTGTCAATGGCTGATAAACTTTTTCTGACAAGCATTTTCTGGTTCTTTTCATCCAAGTCATCAAACTCTTTATGTAGTTGAAATGTCAATGGCTCCCATTCACTTGACATGCTACTCATGGATCGATTGAAGATTTCTTTTTCGGAATATTGAGGCTCAGGTTCATAATCACTGTCAGCAGGTTCTGGTTTTGTTGAAACAATAGATGCATTTAGGTGGTCAGGCTGATTGTCATCCATTGAGATTAATGAAACATCCATCTCATTTGTGTCATGCATTTCAAGACATAGAGAACACCTATGACCTAGGTCTATTTTGTTTTGTTCCATTAAAGAGGGATGGCATTTGACTCGACAACTACTGCACCATTTGGAACCAACTTGAATGACTGTTTTCTCTCCAGCACTAGAAAAGAGGAGGTGGCACTGTGCTGCTGCTGAAATTGGTATTTTGCGCATATTCTTTGCTTTCAATTTTGATTTCTTGTGGCTGGGATATTGGCATGACACTTCAGGTTTCCATCCTAATCCAAATTTTAATCGGTGCTTTGGGCATATTAGCGCCTCATCTGGGATTGTAAATTGAAGACGATGCATGATAAGCCATTGTTCATTGGTGTTTGGGCAGTGAAAGATTGTTTCATCTGAGAATCCCAATGATGAAAGATGGGTGGTAGGATCCTGACGACACTCACCAAAGTTTACAGGAAGAGAATTACTATCATTAGATCCAAACCAAGTCAAACCACATTCTTCATTTAATCTCTCACCAACAAAGCAACTCAACTTTTTTTTCTTAGATTGTGCCAACAGGGTGACCCAAAAAAAGTGAATTTTGACTTCAAGAAAAACCTAGAGAAGTACTGAACCAAATTTTAAAATAATATATGCTGAAATTAATTTTACCTTTCCTATTTACACTTTTTTGGGGTCACCCAGTAGAATTTTATATTATTTTTAGAATAGTTTAAAACATATTTTATCAAAATTGATCTAAAACCATTACGCCACTTTTATATTTCAAATGATCAAAAAAAATTTGATAGTGCTTCTGCAAACTTTTTCTTCAAATGAGCCTTCATAGAAGTAACATTTATATATTTAAAAAATGAGAAAAATAAATAAAAACACTTATATTTACATAATGGACAGGCTTTGGAGTGGGATTAAATGGGAATCATGTTGAATTGTAAGTAAAATAAATAGTTAAGTATTCCCAAAGTGAGGACAAGATTTTGGGATACCTTTCTCTCTAATTTTCTATCCTTGATACTTCAGTATACTTTTCCTCCTTTTTTCACTTTTTTACCAAGGAAAACAATGAAATAGGTAAATAAAATAATAAAACAATAAATTACCTCTTTGGTTGCCTAGAGCTGTCATTTGTTGCTAAGGAAAATTTGCTAATTCAGGTGGAAAATAGAAAAAAAATGATCTTGATGATTACTTAAGGGAGTTTACATCTGTTGATGCTCAAAGACACATAAGAAAATGTTCCTATGAATGAATCAGATCATTTGAATTAATATTTACCTTGGTTACTAAGGAATTCATACACGGTTGCTAGGGAAATTTTGAATTTTTCGGTAAAAAAATGACCCCACTTCAAATCAAATTTTCTTTAGTTAGGATGAGAGTTCCATCCTAATTCTTTTTTGTCTTGAAAGAAGACAGTCTGAGCTTTCAAATGATATATGACACTCAAAATTCTGACAACCCCTTTTTGGGGAAATTGGGCACGAGTTGCGCAAAGATTTTAGAATTTTCAAAACGAAAATCCATAATGGCGGAACATCAGTGGTCTCGAAAAATTTTTTTTTGACTTTACCTGAAAGTAATCCATAAGTTCTTCATGTGTGCAAAATTTCAGCTCAATTAGATAAATATTGAAGGAGTTATAGCAGTTTTAATTCTGGTCTGTAAATTACCGGTCAGTAAAATAGATTTTTACAAAATTGGGCATAACTTTCGAACCGCTGGTGCTAGAGCGCTGAAATTTTCTGCATGTGATCAGCTCAAGGTTCCTCACATATGTGCCAAATTTCATCAAAATCTGAAGACCCCCTAATTCCATATTTCTGATCCTTAGCTGCATCTGCTCTTAAAACATCACCCGGTTTATTGAGACAGGGATGTAAAAGAAGGAGGATTTCAAGACTAGAATTTAATGGAAATAAGTCGACTTATACAATTTCAAAATTCAATAATCTAACGCAGTTAGGAATATCGTATAATTGCATCATAAATTCTGAAAAATTTAACAATGTTCTAAAATTATATCAAAACTATTAGCGCTGTAAAATCCTGAGATGAAAATTATGAAAAACCAGATAAAAAGTAAAGATCTGAGATTTTGAAAGAATTCTTCAACGATGCTACTAAGCAAAAGCTCTATATTTTACTGGCTGTGTATTTTTTCAAAGTTGGGAAATCTAAAGGCTCTTAATCTTAAGTATGTTGGAGACAAGTATGACAAGTCTTTCAGCCTTGAGTTGTTGACAAACAGGAGCAAACTCTTCACATAAAAAAGTTAAAAAAAATCTGTGACTTTTTTCTCGGCAGTATTAATTGTAGCACAGAAATTAAAAACAGTTAAAGTGCATCATAAAAATAATGTCAAGTTTTGTCGATGTATTTTGACATTTTACAAGTCATTACCATTATCATTATCAACAATAAAATCCTTTAAAATACAATCACATGTCAATGTTCTATTTCTCTGACCACCAATGCGTATTCATAAACAACAAACAACAACCACAGAGACAGAGCCCACATCATCGAGCGAGGGTCGGCCAAGCCAGAATTAGAGAAAGAGTTCTTCTTTCACTCAATAAGGGGAGGAATAAATTCTTCCAGGTTAGCCATATCCAAAATATTTTATCTTTTTCCCATTTCAAAACATACTAAAATTCCAAATTCATGTTGTGCTCTCTACTACCAAGATCCAATCATCTAAGGAATGGTTCTCCCACCATCATAATACAGTTTATTTTCCAGCTTTGAACCTCTTTTTGCAACGAAGCAACAACTCCGTTGAGGCTGCTGTCCTGTTGACGAAACAATAAAAATTCCATCTTCTTTCTTTCTCCAGCTGCTTTCTTCGTTTCATTTCATCAAGCACCGTTTCTTTTCAAAGCACCAACGTCTCTTTTCAAAACAACAATGATTTTATTTTTCAAAGACAGAGTCAACATTCGAATTCAGAGTCAACATATTTGGAAAAGTTCGAAAATCTTTTCCCGAGTCAATGCAACGACTTCTTGAAAAACGAGCGTTTGAACGCTTCCAGCCCGCGCTGATTTTCCAATCTCCTTTTTAAATTTCCTAATTTAAACATTAGGGAGATAATCGAAACAGAAACTCAAGGCAAGATTATCTCCGCAACATTTTAGATCTGGTATACATCCTCTACACTAAAAACCAATTGTTCCAAATTTATGGAAGCGACAGATAGAAATGTATGAGAAAGTGCCGCCTGATGGATCGAAATGATGTTTTCAGTACCGTAGAAAACGCACATCAATTTTTCCTTGGCGCTCCCCTGGTATATAGAATTTAAAGGTACATGCACACGATAGCAAAACTGCTTCGCAATTATTACCTGTTTTCTCGAAATATTCTTGCTAGCCTGGATATCCAGGCTGTAAATTATTTTACAAGCTAGTTTTTGATATTTTATGTTCTGGTTTACAGCCTGGTCTCCCTAGAGCGATTTGCATTCTCGAGAATGCAGTCAGTTTGCTTGCGCTCACTCCGCTAAAGCTGTAAAGACTAATCTACACGGCACAGAACAGGTCTGAAGAAAATAGGAAAGTCCTCCACTTACTAGTGAAGATAGAGCTTTCTGTTACACGAAAACATGAAAAAGAAAAAAAAACAAGCAAGTTCATTTTCCAAGAAAACATGATTGGTCATGATAATGGATGTTCATGGACTCTGGTGTAATCTTTAAATGTTTTAAATGGTTTTAGATCTCGTAAGGCTGCTTTTTATTAATTTCTGTTTTTTAATTTCTGGCTAGGAAAGTTTTGGAAACATGGGTTCGCACTTTCATTCTCTAGGGAAACAGCTCTATAATTTTATAAATATAACTTTATATGTTGAGGTAAATTTTGTTTTCTCTAAAAAATTTTGAGCTTGGATATCCAGGCTATATTCTTGCTGCAACAAATCTGTGACAAAAAATATAGCACAGTCGTAGATTGTGCAAAACATTACATGTAGATGAGGTGAATTACAAATGCGAGATGTATCGTTGGCATGATGTTGAAAGTCCTTTAAGTTGACTTTTGATTTGCCCTCCTCTCCAATCCTTACCTGCTCCAGATGTGGATTTTGCTATCGACAGGCTTTGCTCTAAAGGTACAATGCGAAATAAAACATCTGTGGACATTGGCCATACCGCTTTGAAAGTTTACAACAAGGTGCTCATTATAAAAATGGCGCCCAGTTTGAGCCATTTTTCACCCGCCATAATCCTTTGCAGCAAAATCAAAACAAACCTTGAAGCAGCAAACGCTAGTTTCCAGGATATTGTTTTGAAAGCGGTCTCGCATGAATCTGTCCAACAAAGACGTCAGATTGTTTGTTTTCACCCATCCCTTTAGAGCTTCAGCATGGTGGGCAGAAAACAATTACAATCTGTTCTTTCAAAACTTTTTAGAAATTTCTTACTGACTTAATATTCATTTTACAGACCGGTGTTTCTAATCCGAAGTTCATGCACTGTGGATTCCCTGATCGAATCCGATCCGGTTCGGGTCAAAGTCCCAATTTTTGACCAGGTTTTGATGTTTTATGTTTTTTTTTTGACGGAAGGGCGCTACGGGACCGTAAAGGACCCGTACGGGACAGTAAATGACCCCCTCCCTGAGCGCCGGACTGAGTAAGTCTTACGACTTGAAACTTTCTGGAGACGTCAAGCATATCGAAGGGGGAAAACATGCCAAATTTCATCAATCCACAGTCGCCGGGCTACGGGCTGCGCAAGGTACGCTGCAGGACGTCCTCGTACGAACGATTGCCGGGCTGTTCGACGTTTTTAGCCGGTCAATTTTTCTCTTTTATCACCCTCAAGATTAGACGATGTTATCGTCCGTTACAGTGATAGTAAAGGCGGGAAACAATGGCGTTATGGCGTTATGGCGGTATACGGAAAAAAATCGGCGGGAGAGTTTCGAAGAAACGGACGATAACTCTTTGGCATAAAAAAGATTTTGCGGTTTTGCTTGGACTAACCAGTGAGACTGGTTTGGTTAGTCGCTCCGTGGTGAAAACCGCCTAAGTATAAAGGCCGAGCTTGGTTCAGACGATCAAGAACACGCTGGTCTCTGGGAAGAAGACACAAGGACAAGATGGATCTGTGGTTTTTCTGTGAAAATCCAGCTCATTATGGATTTTTTCTTCTTGGTTCATTTGTTTTATTGAGACTACAAGATAACTTAGTTTAAGGGAGTACTTATTCCTCAAGTATGCTTCTGTAGAAGCTGTTTTAAAATGATTTTTCAACTGAAGTCTACATACTGACATACAGAAAAAAGACACAGAGAAACTAAGTAGGTAAGTCAGTTTGTATATTTCTTATGAATCCTATGAATCACAGGCAGTGTTTCATTAGATATGTGAATACCCTCATATCTCTACTCTTAAAAAGTTATTTTCACCTGGTGTTAGCAGTTCTTTGACAACATTGAAAAATGTCAAAGAAAGTACTTATTGTCAATTGTGGACTTTAAAAGACTGCTTTTAATATACTTCTTGTTGGAAAACTTTCACATTTTCTCATTTTGATTTGAATTGTTGAGAAGTTCAGTTACCTATAGTCGTACCTGTAAAAATTATCAGATTATTATTCTAAATTTTCTAGGTAAGAATCAGAAATTCAGAAATTGGATGCATGGGATAATAATGAGAATATGTGTGGCAGTAATTTGCAGAGAGCACAATACCGAAATGAAATATTTGGCACAGCATCCTGGTTTATTATTGAGATTAAGACTTGCAATATTTCACGACGTCCTGATATTATTTGAGAAAATGCCTTGCCTTCACTTGACGTCCTGGGTATAATTTGAAATTATATATAACTTGCAATATTTAACTTAACGTCCTGGTTTAATTTGAGATTATAACTTGCAATATTTAACTTCACGTCCTGGTATAATTTGAGATTATAACTTGCAATATTTCACTTCACGTCCTGGTTTAATTTGGGATTATAACTTGGAATATTTCACTTCACGTCCTGGTACAATTTGAGATTATGACTTGGAATATTTCACTTGACGTCCTGGTACAATTTGAGATTATAACTTATTTCACTTGACGTCCCGGTTTAATTTGAGATTATAACTTATTTCACTTGGCGTCCTGGTACAATTTGAGATTGTGACTTGGAATGTTTTACCAACACCCTGGTATAAATTGAGACTGTTACTAAAATATGTTATCATGACTTGCAATTTTTCACTTGACGTCCTGATATAATTTGAGATTATGACTTGGAAAATTTTACACCAGCCTTCTGGAAATAGTCGAGACTGTAATACGGTATTGTCGGAGGACAGTTTAGAATCATTTGTTAATCATGATTGAATTACCTTTTTTAGTCCAGGAAAAATTGGCCAAAATTTTAGTTTTTAGTTTTTATTGAATATTTATACAGGATTACGCAAACAGTTACAAGTATCTGATATTACCTTTGGTCCTGTTATAAATCTAAAATAATAAATAAATTATAAGTTAAATAAAAGGCATGCTGGCATAGTTTACGAACGTATTGAATTTGGCTATGAAAAAGCATTTGAAAATTAATTATTTGAATGAGGAGTTAAATTCGCTATGAAAGTAAAAATTACGATGTTAGATCTCGTTTTGATTGAGAGGTGTACGTACTTTCCAATGTTGGAAAGGCATGAGTAAATGATAGTAAGGAAAAACACGAGGCATAACACAGTATGAAAAATAACTGAGGCAAACATAAAATAGAACTAATAGAGAATATATTAAACTAAATATGAAAGGTTATACCCGCAGAAAAACCACGCTGTGATCGATAGATACTTCAAAAGGTTATCTTAAAATTAATGTAAACAAGACTAAGAGTATACATGCATGTGAAGTCTATTAATACAGTATGTCGAGACTGAGAATATTAACACTGAAAAGTGTGACGCAATGTGTAAACTCTGAAAAGGAGAAAGTACCCAAAAACAATGAAATTATCATATTCAAAATGTTAAAAAAAAAAAAAAAAAAAAATAAGACGGAAATAAATATTAGATAAAATATCCTAAACGCCTCTCTTTACTATCTCTGGTAAAAGATCATTACGTAGTGTTGTGGTGTTGTAAACAAATTGATACAGAATATTAGGGATATAGTTAAATGTAGCAACGAGAGTGAAAACCAAAGCCTCACTAGATCCAAAAATAAATTATCCAGAAAAGAGATAGTGTAGTGGCAAGTTAAAGGCTAAGCAGAGGCACTATACTTAAATAAAATTGAAAGTATGAGACTTTATTTTGTTTTTAAAAATATTAAAGTCATTTACGGTTCTCAATTCCACTGGTAGCGTATTGTACAACCTTCCTCCCATAAAGAAGAATCCACGTCGGGCAACTTCTAAACGAATTTTGGGCAGACGAATAAAAGCATTTTGGTTTCGTGTATTGACACCGTGGTTATTTTGTTCGAAATGATTAGCCAGCAACACACTTGCTTTACCCAGCATACATTTCTTCACAAGGCAACATGCTTGACGCTTCATGACATTCGATGTCGGCTCGATAATATGGCGATCTATTTGCCGTTTGTTAATGATCTTTTTAGCCCTGCGATCGATACTGTTAAGGCGGTCGATGCTAGATCTGTTGAGGTTTAGGTTGGTGGATGACCCGTAAAGGATGATAGTTTGTACCATAGCACGAAATATTTGGTAGGCTGCGAATGAAGTTACGTTCGATCGAATTAAAGTCAGTAGCTTTAAACGTGAAGTTGATATCTTAATTAATCCCACCTTGAATGGGACTTTGTGAGCCGTGGTTTTTTAGCTTCCTATATACCTCTAGTTTATATTTTTTGATGGTTTTCAGGCTGACTATTTATCAGTTTTTGTAAATAAGAAATTTAATGTCATTTAAATCTGCCTCAAGGTTTTTACTAATTGGTATTTTTCCATTTTAAGCTAATTTCTGGGGATTTCTTAACTTTTCTCCTATTTCATCCTCATTTTTAATGTCTTTTTGGGTAGAAAGAAATTTAAGCTCAAATCAAAGCAAGATCAACATACTGCAAAGCTTACAAGCTGGAACTTTTTTACTTTTTCCCTGCAAAAGTTATCATAAGATTTTTCATCCACTACTGTAAATTTTTTTATCAAACAGGAAAGTCACAAATTGCAAGTAATTAAACTGTCAATAATTTGTATACATATCCTTTTTCTTTGAGCAAATGGTGGTGGGGAGAATATACTATAGCTTTTTATTTACATGGACTTTAATATATAAAAGGGGTAAATATAAGGATATACCCTAATCCTCAGGCAAAACAATCTTACATGATTTGACGCTTTTTAAGAAATTTATAAGATAAAAGTTTAGATAGATACCCTTGTTGCAAAGAAATTACAAACTAAAAAAATTAAAAAAATGACTGTTCATAAAAATTTGTTTTCTAAGAAAAGAAAGTGTAGTTCCAAGAAAATATAAAGGAAATAAAAGGGAGAGGGTCTCCAAAGAGAACTATAATATTTCTTGGAATCACTCTTTTATCTCAGTTTCTCTCCCGCCTCTTTTTTTTTGTTTGATTTTTTCGAATACTGAACACAGTTGGCCTCGCATACGGAAACTCGAATTCGTACGATTTGGACTGTTTTTGTATTTTGTGCCAAAATCGTATAGTCTAAGACTGGCAACTCTACCGACTGCTAACTCTTTTCGGCAAAAAAAAACAGTTGCGAATTTTCTTCTTCGGCTTTGGGCTTTTTTCTTAGATAGTGATTCGTCTTAGACTATAGCATAGTCTACCTCAAGATATACCAGAAATATATACAGAAGAAAACTATATACATGTTAGGAAATGAAACTTTTAACATACACAGAAAAGAGAAAAATAAATAAGAATTTTTTATATCTGGTCTGCAAACTTCAAGTCGAAATGATATATCTGGTCTGGCAATTATTCCGTTTTAACCTGTGACCTGAAACCTGGAACCTGAACCTGCGTTTCGAACTAGCCGGAAAACATGTTAAAGCTCCATTCAAAAAATTATTTGAAATTAGAAAAATCAACAAATGTGAGAACCATTTATCGACAATCTCAAAAGAATACACCGTTTAACAGTCTTGCCATCTCCACCGTAGAGGCGGTAGGTAAAAATGCTCACTTTAGTACTGTGGAAGGTTAGAGAAATGTAAACATTGCCATTTTTCTTCTTCCCTTTAAAGAGAATGTTTTAGATGTTTGAACATGATGTCAATGACAATTTTATGTATCTCTCCTGAAAATTTCACAAAAATCCATCTACAGGAAAAGAAGTTATGGTTAAAAGGAATTCTTTACCTACCATTTCTCAGCTGGGTTTTCTTATGAGAACTGGATGTTTACCTACCATTTTTACGGGGGAGAGAGAGGTTCCCGTGGTTGCCAAAATCTAAACAATGGAAAATTGTTCATACGCGTGCGCAGTCTGGCGCAGTCGACACTGTTAAACGGTGTAATTTTCAATTTCAGTTAAAACCTCTGCAATATTGAAAATTACCTGACACAACGAATGTTTTTTTCTCATTTTCTTCTCCCTCTTCTCGTTGAGGCGGCCGCTCGGGCACGGGACGCCAAACCGGGTTCTAGGCCGACTTTTCATCCTTTCCTTTTCTGCTGTACTTAACTGTATGGTCAGACTTTGTGCGGGGAAATCCCACTTGTTCGACAGTATACTTGTTCGACGGTACATTTGTTCGACAAATCTTAAAAAATGTCGAACTGATGCGCTGTCGAACAACTGATCACTTAGTTGTTCGACAGACCAGTTGTTCGACAGTTACTTGTTCGACATCCACTTGTTCGACTGTATGGTTGTTAGACACCCACTTGTTCGACACTCATTTGTCGAACAAGTGGTCTGTCGAACAATTAAGCGATCAGTTGTTCGACAGCGCATCAGTTCGACGGACCAGTTGTTCGACAAAATAAAACATCGGAAATGAAACGAGGCCCGGAAAACCTAGGCCCGGAATTATCGAATTACCAAAATTCGAGTTAGAAATTTTCGAGTTAGCAATTTTCGAGTTAGCAATTTTCGAGTTAGCTAAATTATGATGAAGTGAAAGTTATGACGTCACTTAACTGTTACTCGCTTTTCCATTTTCCCAAAAGGATTTTCGAGTTAGCAATCAACTCGGATTTCATTTTTCTCAAAAAGCATAGACTGTAGGAGCCCCCCCCCAGCGGCACCCCTAATCACGCCATCACGCAAAAAAGTTTTCTCCATCACGCATCACGAAAATCGCTAAAATTTGTCATTACGCAAAAAAATAGCGAAAAATAGCCCAAATCACGCATCACGCCTCAAATTTTTGCCCTATAACGCATCACGCCAAAATCTTGATCACGCCATCACGCCAAAGAAAATCTCTAATCACGCCATCACGCAAGAAAAAAGTCCCAATCACGCCATCACGCAAACCGCTGGGGGGCCTCCTGTAGTCTAGAGCTAGACTTATAAATTAAAAATTCCAGGTCAATAATCAGCTTCACCTAATTATCAAACACTAAAAGGTGAACAGTACTGCAAAAGAGAAGTGCGCTCGTCAAAAGATGAAAAGAGGAAAATTATTCAAAACACTTTCTAGCGCTGCTTTTTATGGCAGACATACATGTAGTAGAATTGCGCCCTATTTTGCGTAATAAGAATAATGGTCTGGAAATCGAGACTACATAGACTGGAGTCGTTTATGCGTGTAATACCGTAGTATATATGTTATATGATATTATGATTTACGGGATTTAGTTTGTATAAACGACTGGGAAGAATCCGGTATTCCGGCCTTATAGAATCCCCGGCTACTTACGCAGAAACTTGCGTAGCGAGAAAACAAAGGGTCTTTTTCTAAAAAAAGAGTTTATCGGACGGGGGTGCTATTCCGTTAAGAGCACGAAGGGTATAGATTAAATTAATTAATTCTTGATCAAGCAACAACACGTATCCTCGTATCATCAGCTTTTTGATGCTTCAATCAGTAACGTAAATAAAGCCTGGGACACACGGGACGAGATTAGCATCAACAAACTCTCAAAAACAAAATCAACTTTTTTTTTGAGCGGGAAAAAATTATAATTGAAATAATGACACTTTTCTTTTGTTTGGACAATGGAGAATAATTTCTTGGGAGAGGAAATTGTTATGTGTACTGATATCTCCTTTTATGTGTTTCAACCTTGTTCAACCGATTATGTGCGTCTCTATTGTTTTTCTAAACCAATCAAATCGATTATGAAATCAAAGCAAACATTGCTTCCGAACAAGACCCCTAGATATTTTTCACAAAGGTTTCTAGACGACTAAAATTTTTCCCTCCATTACTTCTTGCTTTATGTCTACTATGTCTGAATTTCTATGCTACGGCTAATTTCAAAACTCGTTAAAATAAAACAACATAAAAATGAAGTGTGGGTGGGTCCCGGAACCCTGAAGTTGGATTGTAATAAGTGGGACCATGAGGTGGGGCCTAAAATTTTGCAAACCGGGACCTTTGGGGTGGGACTCTGAAATTCGGCGAACCAGGACTCTAAGTTGGGACCCACAATTCGGGACACTGAAGTGGGACTCTGAATTCTGCAAACCAGGACTTTGAAATTCGGCAAACACTCACTCGAGACAGCCGCAATGGCAGTTTACGTAAAAAATAGCGGCGGTAGAGTTTGGAACAAAGACCACCAAACTCTACCATACCAGCTGTAAAATCTTTTCGACAAAACACCCGCGACCAGAAGTTTATGGTCTATGCTGAAAATCAAATGGTGGTAGCGGTGGTAGTAACTGATTCCTGTTTCAAAGGACCCACTATTTTTGAAACAAAGAGGCCGATCTGTTAAAATAAAATCAATGCATCTATCCTCTTTTGACTTAAAGCATGTTGATGGATTTTTTATCAAGCTCTTCAAAGAAAATTTTTTAGGTTTCGAAATGACGATATTGAAAGAGTTAAGCATTCTATTTCTGGCGAGATCAGGTTATTACTGAGAAGATGGTTTTTTTCCATAGTAAAAGACCTCTGCTATTTTTTGAAAAATCGAGTCTAATTGGCTTTTTAAATCCTTTGAAAAGAAGTTTAGATTCGGGAAAAGAGGAGTCAAACTATGTGCATAAAATATCTACAATCATGGTCATAATATTTGAGAAAAAAGGAAAGTTCCCCAGGAAGTTTCAAAACTACAAACGATTCGTAAGTGCTCTAAAAAAGGAATAGACGAGTAGAGGTTTTAGCCCAAAATTGACTTTCTCTTCTGAACTTCAAATTTCGAAAAACGACCAAAATTCTCATAATATTTTGACTCTGATAGTAGATGAGGTAATATTAACATTTTCAAATCTTTTCTTTTGTTTCTTAGAGAATTAATGATAAGATAAGCGAATAAGATATCATTTTCAGAGCCATTATAAAGAATAAAGTTAATTTTTTCTCTTTCTGATCCAAGCACAATCTTTATTGGTCGTTTTTATAAACGGCCTGTTTACCGATTCTCGATATATTCTTGATGGTTAGTGTCGGAATCCAACGGCTGTTACAGAAGGTACTCAGTGTTTTTAATGGAGAGCAATTACTCCCATAAAAGGAATAACAACAAAAGAAACACTTTCCGTAAAAAAGATTGAGTACCTTCTGTAACCGCCGTTGCGGAATATTTATAGTTACATGGATTTATCATAGATAGGACTCTGGATACACATTTTTTTTATAACCAACCGAGTTGCTAAGGGCTCAGGCCTCAAAATGGCCCAAAAAATAAGCAACTTGCTTAGCAATCCTGAGGCCTCAAATCCAAATTAGCAACTTTTTTCCTCAGCAATAAAAAATAACTTTGACACAACTTTGAAAGAAAGCCTTGAAAATCTTTGAAAAATGCCTCTACTGCCCATTCAAAATTGAAAAATTGTTGAAAAATGCAAAAATGTGCTTTTCAACCATTTTAAGCTTGAAAATTTTTAAGCAACCTTACAAGCAACTTTGGGCCTTGATTTCAAAAAACCCTTAGCAAATCTAGGCCTGACCTGAAAAATGGAGTTGCTTATAAAAAAAAAATGTGTACACAACAAGCTGGTTTTTCATCGATTTCTCATGTACTAGCCTTGTCCGCAGTAATGACATTATTGTTCACCCTTCTCCCTTCACTAATCATCTTTCGTAAAATTATTTATTGCATTTTTCATCAAAACACAATTATACGATTCTCAAATGAGACCTAAAGTTCTCTCAAGAGAGTCAAATGCATCAAATAAATTGCTAATGATATGTCGTTATGACGTTTCAAACTGTGATAAAAATATGACAAACATGCTATGTAAAAGAAATTGAATGTTGACACCAGAAAATTTCCACCTCGCCAAAACCACCGTGCCACCGCGTGCCTCCAAAAGATTTTCATATCACTATGAAACCAAGATACTCCGGTCTAACATATGTCAAACCTAGCTCTTCCCAGAAAAAATTTGGAAAGATATTGCCAACTTTATTTTTAGCGTCATTCTAGGCTTTTTACTAAATTTTTCTTGTTTGATGATATTTTTGTCACATTTGATTTCATAAATGTATTCGTTGAGCTTTCTTGCTTTCATTTTCAAAGTTTCATCCGGTAAATATACAAAAACAAGAAGTTACAGGACTTTTTAGAAATTGGATTATTAATCATTTTTCAAAATCAGAGACCTTCGAGCCGCCATGACAGTTGTCCTTTGCGGACAAAGCTACATCCTCGATTGTTAAAACAATGGAAAAACAATGCTTCGCTCTCCACCGTTTTATTTTTATTTATCCAGAGTCCTATGATAAATCCATGATAGTTTTAACGAGGATCGTTGACAAAGTTTTTGTCACCATCAGTTGTTTCACTATCCCTTTGTTCGGCTACTCCATGGATTATGGTGTTCCTTTGGCGTTGGTCGTGATCCCTCTTTTCTTTGATTTCAGCGTACCTTGTCTCTTTTTACGATTGATTTCAAGCCACTCGCTAGCACGGATGTTGCGTTGGCATACGATTTTTGGGCTTCGTTGACTTTGGTTTCAACTTTTGTCAAGAAGGAAGACTGGATCTCTTCTAAAATTGATGATAAAACAAAAGGAAGCAAAATCCCCAAGTTAAAAAATGAAAAAAATAAATCGGAAAAGCTAAAGGAAGAAAACTAAACCTACAAGAATGGTCATAGTATTTGAGAAAAAAGAAAAATTCCCCAGAAAGTTTTAAAACCACGCAATCTACTTGTAAGTGCTCTAAAGGAGGATCGAAGTGTAGAGTTTTAGCTCTGAGTTTTAACGCTAGACGCATTAACGCTTGTAGTTATGGAATGTCCAATTCCGAAGTTCAAGATATGAGGTCATAACTCGGAAAAAGTCTGATTTTTCGTAAACCGGTTTTATTAACTCGGAAAAAATTATCTCGGAGATACTCTTCCAATCCTCTCGTGTATGTACTGGCCAATTTCCCATCGGAGAGGAATGAGTGATAGTCAATTTTTATGTGCAACGGGTGCAACTAAGCTTGAGCGTAAAGCTAAAAATATTACGGTTGGACCCGCCAATCCCTGGGTTACCAACCTCGTCCCCGTGTATCCCAGGTTTTATTTATATTAGTCTAATCTAATTGACTAAGAATACCCTGTTGTGTTGATAGATGCAAGTTTCCCCCTCAGTGGGGAAACTTATTAAAACAAAGCATCCTAAACAAAAGATCTGACGTTACAGAATTACACTGCAGTGCAATATCTTCAAAACTGTAACATGCTAAAGCACTGGACTCAACTTCAGACAGGCACGGATTTGAAAGGTCGCTTCGCTTCGTTCGCTGCAGCGACCGCTGACAAGAAAAATAGTGAAGTTTTCCTATTTGTTTATTTTTCAATTAACCAACAACGAGCAATTATTTTATTTTTTGACGATATATTTCGATCTATTGATCATCTTCAGGTCTAAAATTCAATAAAAACAAGATTATAAAAATCTCCAATATGTTCACATATCTACAGTAAAAACAACCATAAGCTTACAGAAAAAAGTGAGAAATGAAAATGCTACTGCAAAAAAAAAATATAATATGTAATAAAATTGTTGCTACTAAGGAAAATCCCATGTGACAACAAACAATAAAAGTATAAAAAACTACAATTAAAACTTGACTACTAATGTACGGCTTCTATACTCGTCTTTTGTGTTCAGTTGAGGCTTTAATTGATTAATAAAAAGTGCCTCTAGTGTCATTAAATGGCTTGCCGAACGAGAACTACCTTTCAAAATGGCTACGTCATCCATTGTTAATGAGTGCTGGCATGACGTCATGTGAATGGTAACGGGTGCGTTTTTCCTACCGTGCTCCTTAATTCGGGTGATAAGATGTCGCCGTGTTTGGCCAACATAGCACGAATTACATCGTGGACAGGTAATTTTATAAACTACACCACTTTTTAAGGATTTTTCCACGGAGGACTTCAATGATGGTAGCACTGTTTTTAACTTTTTCAAAGTAAATATGACACGACAAGGGGCTTTCAACTTTCCAAGGTTATATTTCAATTCCTCAGATAATTTTCCCCTGTATTCAACAAAAAACATTTTCGGCTCATCTTCTTCATCTTCATTTTCTTCCACCACAGGAGGCTCTTCTTTTTCAAACAATTTGTTTAAAGTATCTCGTATGATAGAATCAACTAGCGGTTCGGGATATTGATTTCTGTTAAGGATTACTTTAGCACGCTCTAAACCCTCATGGAATGTTTTGTAAGAGCTACATGCTCTGAAAATACGATGAATCATTCCAATAACAACAGATTTTTTATACTTTAATGGAGCAAGAGCGTGAAAAATATATTTGGGTTTTCTTATTTTGCTATAATAATAATTGCATGATTGCGCAAAAAGTTTATTTTTAGAAAATAGTTTGCAACATCAAAAAATAGTATGTAACATCATAATATTGTAAGACCGTAATCCACACGCAATAATTTTTCATTTAGTCATATTATCTTACAATATAACGCTATCCTACATCATATGATATGATATAGTATGTTTTATGCACAGCGACTTCTATAATATCTTATACCGGATATTGCCATTTTGCATCAATTTCGTGAAAAAATAAAAGTACAGCTCGAGAAATTCAAGAAATACCGTTTTTCCGGCGAAAATCGGCTTTTCCGGCAATTTTTAGTAGGTTCCGGCTTCAAAAATCAGTTTAATTGACAATTGAACTATGCTTGATAGTGTGGGTATTGTTATAAATAATGTTTTTGTGTGAAAAAACAACAAAACATAAGGCAAAAGTCCGATAAAAATCTGTAAAAACGGCAATTTCCGGCATATTTCCGGTATTTTCGGCCGGAAAAAAGTTTTTTTCAAAAATCGTACTCTGCAATGTTTTGGGCATTCTTAATACGCATCTTTGTGCAAAAAAATCAGAAAAAACTAATGATGAAATCTCGAGGAAAGGCCAAAAAACGGTTTTTCCGGCTGCCATTTTGCATATTTTTGCCAAAAATCAGAAAAAACTAATGAGCCAATCTCGAGAAAAGCTGGTAACAGCAGACGGACGAACGAACGGACGGACGGACAAAGGTTAATTTATAGGACGTCAGTGGGGGAATTTCTTAAAACAAAACGTCATAAAAGTAAAACAAAAAATCTGCCATTTTTTCATATTTGATTATTTTTAATGGAGACAAAAATTCGGGGTTAATTTCCCACCGGGGACGATATTTTGGACAATTTTTCTAGTGGGAGGGGTTCCCAGTGGGGATGTGAGAAGGGGGTGTGCTATCAGTAAGCATATAAATAGCTAATAATACGCAGGGAACGAGGTTGCTGGGTTACCAGACTCCTCGCTGCAAAATCCTTTACGCGGTCTTGCAAAATTCCGTAATCTAAACCTTTCAGATGTGAAAATCTATCAGGGGGGATCAGGGTCAGAATTCGCCGGAAATTTGGCCGTCGAAATAGTTCCTCGGTCGGCGGAATAGTCGTCCGGCCGGCGGAAATATTATCTGGCCAATGGAAAATCTGCCATCGGAATAGTCATCCGGCCGTCGGAACAGTTATCCAGCCGCCGAAAAAGTCACCCGGCCCGCGGAAAATTAGCCGTCGAAAAAGTTATCCGATCCGCGGAAATTTAGGTCGAGTTATTTTTTTGAGTTGTTTTTTTGAGTTATGAAAAACCGAGTTGTTGCGTCCTTGCTTTTTCGTAATTTTTGGCTTGATTAAAATAACCTTATCAACAACAGTACTCGGGAACCGAGTTATAGAATAACATAAAATAAGGAAATTTGAATAGCTAATCTAAAAGTTAACAACTCGAATAATTTTTTTAAAGCAAAAAAAAAACAGTCTCAACGGTCGTAAGGGTAAGGGGCTCATTTTCGGTTTTTTCAAAACTGCATGTACTTCCACCTCACCAAAGATTCAAATTAAAAATTAAAAGCATTTTTTTGTAAAAATGGTTTTTTAGCTATTTTTGCTGACGTAAGCATTTTCTCGATTTTTTTTTCTAATTTTCTAATTTGTTTTATTTATATACGTCTCTGGTCGAAATTTGAGCTCGAAATCTTTCTTCTACCTGAACTTATTCAAGTTTTTCTGTCAATGACGTCATCAAAATGGCGGATTTTTCAAGGATTTTCCAAATTTTCTCGAGTTTGGTGCATTATGGGACATCTGACAGGACACATTCATGACGGCTAAATTAAGCTTCTCCAAAAAAGCCCAAAAATAGGTATGTTTATGAGGTGGAAGTACATGCAGTTTTGAAAAAAACCGAAAATGAGCCCCTTACGACCGTTGAGGTAACGATATTGATGATGACAATTACATCATAATTTAAACCAAAATTTACGGAAAATGTTATCATAACTCGAATTTTTCGTAGCTCAAAAAAATAACTCGACCTCAATTTCTGCGGACCGGATAATTTTTCCGACGGCCAATTTTCCGCGGGCCGGATGACTATTCCGACGGTCAATTTTCCCCCGGCCGGATAGCATTTCCGCCGGCCGGACAAGTATTCCACCGGCCGAGGAACTATTTCGACGGCCGAATTTCCGGCGAATTCTGACCCTGATCCCCCCTGATAAAAATCTTTCCCAAGATAGCTAACTCGAAAACTTGTGCGCGAAAAATAAATTCCTAGTTAACTAACTCAAAAAAGGTTTTGTGAAAAAAATCCAAGTTAGCCAACTCGAAAATTTTTTTGGCGAAAAAAAAGATTCAAGTTAATTCTAACTCGAAAAATCTTTTTTGGAAAAGAAAAATCCAGTTAGAATTGAGTATACGTCATAATTTACATTTATGACGTCATAATTTAGCTAACTCGAAAATTGCTAACTCGAACTTCTCTAACTCGAATATACGGGCCTCCCTTCAGAGCTTTACCGTGTCGGAAGAAAATTTCTGCATCTGGGAGCCAGATAAGGGCAAACCATAGGCTACGATTTTATGTGAAATACACTTTGGTACAGGGTAATATACAAACTGTCGACCATCTACACTGTCGAACAACTGGGCTATCGATTATGTGAACGATCACTTGTTCGATGCCCACTTGTTCGACAATTAATGTCGAACAAGTGGGCGTCGAACAAGTGAGTGTCGAACAACTATAGATTGTCGAACAAGTGGGTTGTCGATCAAGTGGGTTGTCGATCAAGTGGGCGCCCATTTGTTCGACAACCCACTTGTTCGACAATTTTACGAATTTGTCGAACAAGTGAGTTGTCGAACAAATGGGTTGTCGAACATGTGACATATCACCCTTTGTGCCTATGTCTTAATTTCTTTCTTCTTGTGACTCTAGAGTAGTCTGGAGATCCATACCCTCTATTTAAACTTACACCACCCAGTAGCAAAATTTAACCCAACAACTTCTCCTTGAGAGTATGGTATTTTTGACCCAGTTTGAATTTGGTGGCAGATGACAGTTGACAAAATTGGCCAATAAAATTCAAGGAGAGAAAAATAAATATGCACATATTTATATCGAATTTTTTAATTTTTAGTTCTCGCGAAAATTAGTTCCAATAAGGTATGCAGAGTTCAGACATGATTATGTTATAAATTACGAAAATATGTCCCTTTAAAAATGGTGGTTTTAAAAACATAAAAATGTAGCAGAAAAGGTGAAAAAAGCATGAATATGTTGGTTGAGCAGGTTTTGGGTCCCTTTTAAACCAAAAAAAGCCTTTATTAAGAGATTGAACCAAACATTTCCCCGAAATGAAAGCAAAATAACCTTTTACCATGTAAATTACTTTACTCTGAATATAAAAACAGCTACAATTCTACGATAAAATCCATATAAACAATCTGTAACATGTAAGTCAAGCAGCCATTAATTTCCTTCCTCTCACTTTCACTTTGTAATCAACATTGGCTTTGTTTTTAAATGCATGGTTTGTTATTCAACCACTAAACAATTCAATATCGACTTATATATACAAGAGTACGTGCAACCAATGATACTACTTCTAGTTTAGGAGGTTGATAACTACAGAAAAATCACTGCGTGTGTGTAAAAAATGTTTACATTTAACCCCCCTGAACAGCCCATCCACTGGATGAAAGATCAAAGGAGGTCTTTGAAGCACTATTTTATTGCTCTTTTGAGCTAATCACCCAATGTTTGGATAAGAATATATTAAAATAACAAAAAATAAAGAATTGTTGACCAAAAAAGAAATCAAAACACGGATAAGTATGACAAACTTTAGAGAAAGATCTAATTCATCAAATGTTTCAATAGCCTTTGCTTCACCGCGGGAAAATACCGCGGGAAAATACCGCGGGAAAAAAGAATTTTTTAAGCGAAAGTGAAAGTGAAGTAAATTTTTTGAAAATAAGAAGATGGAAGAAACTCAAACTAATTATCATAATGTACCATAATGTCATTTTGTAGATTATGTAAAGAGCCATATAAAGATACCGAAAAGAGCAGAGCTTCTAGATTCAACCTCTACAAACGCAAGTCCGTAAACGATGAAAATTTGAAAGAAAAGATTGAAAAGCTTACTAAGATAGAACTTGAGGAAGGTCCTGATAAGGCAAAGACTATATGTCGAGAGTGTTATAGAAAAATTCCTTGCTTGGAAAAGCCAAAGCTATTTTACGTGAGTGGGATGCTGAACCAAATAACGACGTGCATACTGTTGATGACCAAGTAAAATATATTTTTATACGGGTAAAAGATATCCCTTCAGATCCCTTGAAATTTGAGTTCAAAATCATTATATCCGAGATATCATGAATTAAAACACCCTTACTGTAAGTAAGTGAATCGAACTTTTCACCGCGAACTTCACATCACAAATTAAGAGGTTCAGAGGCTATCTATTCGTTAATCTTTTGCAAGCCGGCACAGGGACTGAAATTATTCTTTTGTAATGTGAAATGTTCATTATTTGTGTTGGGATAATCCTGGTAAACATATTCTCGTCTATTTGGCAATCGAGAAATCGGCAAAAAAATTCAGATAGAAATTGTAAATCACTTTAAAAAATATTTTGCTATCAAATTCAGGTCAATCTACGATCCTTGACATTATCATGTTTTGAAGAGATTCGCAACCTAGAAAACGACCCCCTTTTAACTGACACAAGCAAGGAGAGTATTCTATGTTTCGATGATAAAGACTTCTGTGATAAAATCGAAGAAAAATGCCCCACGTTATCGGCATGTCTTAAAGGAAGCTTGGGAATTTTGGGTGATGACAAGGAACACACAAAGCCGTGTCGTGCGTCTGTTTATGGCTCAATTTTCAAAACCAGGTAAAAGATCGTAACAGTAGTTTTTTGTTCTTAATAAGCTTGAAAATTTAATGACCCTCAAAGTTGATTTTTTGAAAGATGGTCTGAAAGAAAACAGAGAGTTTAGTTTCTCAGGTCTCTGTAAATTATGGCTTACATTACAAAATTGAAGAATCTTTAAAAAAATAGAAGTTAACTTCAATATTTCAGATATTCAAAACGAGGTTGTATAGTTGCCTCGCGTAATGACCAACTCTTAGTTGCTGGAGGTTTGAAAAAACGGGGTTGTGGATGGTTCAACAAGTTTGGGATAAACAACACCTATAGTAAAGCCTTGAAAAGAAATCGAGAAATGGGCGAGGATTACGGTAGGGACGCCTAACGCTGGAAATCATCATGGGAACACGAGTACCAACAAATGCAAGCTGCGGGACTAGATCCATCAAATCTAGATGATTTAAAAACGTACAGAGCTGTGCATGGACGCCCTGACGGTTTTACGGTACTTAATATTCAAAAAATTCATACTTTAATCAAAAGGAGAACGCAAAAAAATTTGAAAGACTTTTTGATTGTTTGTTGCTCAAAATGGCTTACACTGGGGTTAACTTAATAGAAAAAAAGAGCATAACAAATCAAGGCATTTGATAAAAGAATATAAGATGATTTGTGATTGTGTAGTATGTCTTTAATATCAATTTCACAAGTTCTATTAATTATATTGAACATTTTACTTTCTGAAAAACGTACATTAAAATAGATATAATATAGTTAGTAACTTTAAAGTACCTTGTCTTTAGATCATCAGTGACAACCTAGATTTTGAACAACAAGCGAGACATCTATTCACTGGTTACATTCAATGGCAGTAAAAAACAGAACAATTCCCAAAGGTAATTTTGTTGATTCTATTAAACTTATGTCCTTAGGGATTTTTGTGTGAAGACACTTATTTTAAAAGAAAATTCCTGTCAAAAGTTCTGACTGTTTTCATTATTCAGAGGATGTCCTCCGAGAAGCTAACTTTGAAGATCGTGATTTACTTCCCGACTCTCGTACATTTGAAACCATTTACGAATCAAACAAAATATTGATCGCAAGAATTTTGGTGACACACCTTCCTGCATTTAAAATGTTCAAAAAAAATGTTTGTGGTCACATAAAACATCCTTATTCAGAAGAAATGGCTAAACAATCAGAGATGGTAAGTTAAATTGTTTCAATGAAAATCACTTATTATTAACTTATTATTAACTTATTAGCTTAATATCGAAAACAAAAATCTATTCTCTATCTCCTTCGCCAAAAGAGCCTACAAATAAAGGTTCTGCTATTTAACTATTTAGATTATTCAAACTAATTATTTATTTTCAAAGGTACCACTTGGTCATTTGTTCAAGGCAGAGAACATCACTGGGGAAATGGTTGAAATCCTAAAGGAGCTCACAAATGAATATGTACCAAAGACAAAGCTTGAGAATGAAACTTTAAAGGTAAAATTTAAAAACATGCAAAACAAAAAACAACTGTGCTATAACTATAACCATACTATAAAAACAATGCCTATTCCATATTATATTCTATAAAATATAAAAAATAACTACTTTTCCTTTCTAGGTGATCCGATCCATTGTATTTGGAGGAGACCAATTGACCGAGGAAAGGGCATCAAATGCACAAAAAGGTTTTCTGGACGGTTCTACCAAATACGAAAGACTCCAAGGACTCTTACGGACTTTTGAAGGGTGGCATACGAAAAGAATGCTTTATATAGTAGGCAATGTCAGAACTTCTTTTGATTGATTCAGACATATAGCAATATACTTCTTTTTGAATGGCTACAGTATATCTAAATGGCAAAACAAAAAATTAAATAATAAATCCTCCCTTTTAGGAGACAGACAATAGAAATATCTAGGGTAAATAATGAAACAAACCACATTATTTATAATTTCAGCTTAAATTCAAACAATTTGGCAAGGAATCCTCACCAAAGGAGACCATGACACCTGCCTGGTCAATGAACGTTGCACATAACATCAAATGCAAAAAAAGGGCCTGCAAAAGAGTATAACGCATACAAAGATTACAGCGATATGGAATTAGATTCCCAAGTCATAGCCTCAACTATGGTACATTTCTCAATGACTGAATCCGAAGGTATACATTTTAATCCCAATAACCTTAAAACAGCATGTTTTTACCTTTAAAAAAGGAGGATTCTTTGGATACTCATTTTGTATAGTAACAACGACAGTTTATGTCTGTCAAACAAAAATGATTTTGTGTTGTGAAAGTTCAAAATAATCAAAAAATACATTAAATGACACTATTAATATAACTAAGATATAATATATTACTTTAGATGATCCTGTCCCAGAGAACATTCGAAACACAGAAAATGCCAAAGTAAAATTTGATTGGTTATATGGTCTTATTGAGAAGATTCTTGACAAGTAAGGATAATTTTCAATCTAGTAAAAGTAAGATTTCAAAACATACAATGTATACGTGAAATACTTTATCTATATACATGGTGTCATGGTATATACATTTAATACATATTTGAACTCGATACCTAATTAATTGGTAGCTTAATTTGTTAATTATTTTTCTCCAGATTTACAACGCAGTATCCTGAAAGACTACAAACACCAATTGGGAAATACAAGAAATCGGAACAAAAAGCTCAAAAAGTCCTCTTTTATCTTTGCAAAAAATGCTCAAATGTGTATACTACCATGAAAGAACGACACAAACACGAGATGAAAGATCATTCATACAATAGGTATATATTAGATTATCATGGGACATTTAAATGTTTGGACAAAAGGACCAATAATCAGCCAAGCTCTTAGTTGCTAGACTTTATATTTAAAAATAAAATAGATTTTAGCGAATTGAGAAGAGACAATTGTAATCTCCGATGATAATTCCTTTCTTCATCTTAATAATATTTAGACTGTTGCAGACAAATAAACATTTTTGATTATCTGATAATTTGTAGCTTTTAGATTGTTTCTTGTTATTCTAGATAAATTGACAATTTAATATTTCAAATTACAGATATGAGGGATGTAATTTTCGGTTAACATACCACAAAGCCCTGCTCACTCTAAATCTACTATTGCGTAACATCAATGATGCACACAAAGAAGGTGATGGCTTGAGGACTATTGAGTGTTACCGTATGGCCCTTCTTTACTTTAAAACTTTCGGTCATCGCAAGTACTCCTTCCTTCTCAATCATGAAATTACTGTGTAACCTAAAATCAACACACAAGAATCCCACGAGCTGATTTTTGACAGGTTCATCAACATACATGGTGTCCCAGGTAAAAATATCCCTATGGACCTTCACCTTGAACATTTAAATAACTTCCTAAAGGAACAACTGAAGACCTTAAGAAGCAATTTAAATGAAAAAATAAATGCTAAAAGAATTTCTGAGGCAATGAACAACATCCGTACCCTGGTACTCACAACAGAAAATAATTTGAGCATCAAAAAACCATCTTCGGGATCACAAAAGAGGGACTATAGAGACACTGTCAAAAAGATTACAAAGGAGATGAAAAACCAAAACCCTTTTGTTGACGATAATACGTATAAGCCGTACGAAAACTTTGAATATTTCAGTGACACGCTTTTAACAAAGAAAGACACAACCAAACTTTTGACCTGGACAAAAGAATTGAAATCAACAGAGAAAAGAACACCAGTAACATCATTGACTTCGCAGTGGATACTTGAATGATTTTATATTGAGACATTTACTTTTGTTTGTGTATATACATTCAGTTATATGGAATCTTGTTGCATTTTTTGTTAGTTGATATTTAATTTTTGATAATTTTTTAGTCTTATTTTTAACAATACATAAATTTTTATGTTTTTATGTGTTTTTATAATTTTTGTAGAAAGTGTTTGTATTTCAATAGCCTGAGTACTGTAAATATTTTCTATAATATATCGTTAGGCTATAATTATTTTAGCCTTAGACGGATTTACACTTTTATTTCTTACACATTGAAATCGTTGGGACTAATTTTTTTATAAGAAGTATGTTTCAAGATGGTTGTTACTGTATATTATGAAAAGCTACCTTAATTTTATAACTTTCAAAAACTGTCATTAGGAACAAAGACCTAGATTCAAAATAACATACAAAATAATTATCACCTAACAATATGATGAATTTTTGTAGAAAAAGTTTTTGTTTTGTTTAAATTATACTGTAGCCCATGCACACTGTAATCATTTTCTGAAAGTTGACATGAAAGAATAAAAGGAGCTACCTGGTGGTTTCAATTTTTAGAATTGTTACAAATAGCTTTCTTGGCCTAAACTCATTAAATTCAACAACATGTATAAGTTGTCCTTCATAACATTTTTCACACACCTATTCGATCTGGTAATGACTTCAAAAATTATATTTAGTTCAGATTTTGTTCTCTGCTAAACTCCAATGGGTACAGGATCATCTTAAAAAAAATAATAAAAGAAAATTGAGCACTAAAAACAAAATACTTCTAAAGAACATTAAAAAATATTTGAAGACTAATAGTCATCATTAATCTTCAAGGACCCCATAATCTTCTTCAAGAGAAAAATCACTCTCAAATTCAAAATCCCCAAATTCATATTGTTTTTCCACATTTTTCACAATTGTGGTTCACAAGGAAGCGCTGTATTGCTAAAGTGGCTAGCAATAATGTCAAATATATCCTTTGCCTGAGATTCAGAAACGATTGATAGGTTTGTGGTGACGAACAACTTGAAAAATGATTTCATTTGTTAATCCAGATATGATACCTGAGGGAACAAACATTGCATTTGAAGATTTAGTTATTTTCTCATGAAGGTTGAATAATCTTGATTGGATTGTTTCACAGTCCTTGTCAGTTACATTTCTTACTTTGACAGGTTTATCTTCATCTGATAAGGTAACTTCAAAGTACGATTTTTTACATGTTTTAGATTCACAATGACAATCTTGTGCACAAATATTGCAGCAGTCATGCCCAGGCTGAACAGGTGAGATCTCAGTATCTGACTCACTGAAAGGAGAAAACAGTTTTTTCCTTAGACATCCTGTATGGTCAATGTAACTTTTAACATCATTAGCAATTTTGGCAGCTTGAGAGAAGCTGTAAAAGACTGCATGACAATCTGGAGCATTTGAGCGACCTGCACGACCAATTTGTTGGGCATAATCAACAAGGTTATGTGGCGGACCAAAATGCAAAACAAACTTTACATCTTGGCAATCAACACCACAGCCAAGAGCACTGCTGCAAATGATGACTCATTTTTCTCCGTCGTTTGAGGTTAAAGATTCTAAATACTCATTCTTTTTGTGTGGCCAGGAACTTGCATGGTATATGCCAATAAACTTTTCGGTGATGTCAAACGAGCTAAATTGAAACTGTTCGTATAACCATCCACATAAAATTTGCTTAGAAAACGACTTTCTACCACGTAAAGCGCCTTTCCGTAAAAGCTTTTGTCACACTCTTCGCAAATGTACGCCTTTTGAAACAACTCCAGGACAATTGTTAATATTGTCGCGTCCATCTCCAAGAAAAGGCATTCTCTCGTTCCAGCGTTACACGTTTTTTTTTTTTAAGAAACACACTTTTAAGAAACATGAGGCTCAGAATGTCTAAAAACTAAGAAACATCTAAGAAACATGCTGAGGCTCAGAATGAGAAAATGACATTTTTAATTCGGTTTCTTTTAAGAACCTTCCAATCCAGCCTTCCATGAGGCTGATTATGTCAAAAAGTTTAGAAACATGTAAGAAACATTTAAGGCTCAAAAGGCCGATTTCTTAAGAAACATTGAGGCTGCTTGGTAAAACTAGTTTCTTAAAAAAAAAAAAACGTGTATACTGTGTGATTCCTTCATAGTAATCATTTTGGCGGGTACTTAATTCAGCGGATTTTACCAAAAAACCACAAAAGTTACCAAAAAACCACAAAAGTTAATACACTTAAGCTAGTGATTGCTACAAAGTTTACAGTACCATCGACCAAAGACGATAGAAAGAGAGTAATAATGACATTTCAACATTATGATGAGAAAGTGCAGGTTCCGCTATACAACAATAGGTTCAAATTGTCGCGTGTAAAGTCTTTTTCAATCTACTTGACAAAGTTAACTTGATACTCTCAAAAGATAATATTTGTAGAATTACTTTACAGATTGTTAAAGTAACTTTCCCAGACCATCTAAAAGACTGACAAATAATCAAAAATAACGACAAAGGCTAAAGATAACGATAAGATAACAAGGACAACATATTTTTCAATCTTTTTTCCGATCTTATCCGTTTCTTTTACTACATTGCGCTAAATAACGCTATATGGTTAAAAGAACGAGAAATTTTATAGCTTATAATAAGGAGAATTTGAAAGATAATACTTTCAGCAAAACAAATATACCATTTTCTACCAGAAAATAAAGGGTAGAAAGCTGTAAATTTGAATTTTGGATGATGAAAAAAATCTATGATCCACTGAAAATGCTTGTCGCCATTTTGATTTTCATAGTTGTATTTTACAGAATGTAGTATAGTGTAGAAAAAAAACGAAAATATCTCCTCCGTATATTACTTTTCTTACTCAAAAACGTAAATTTTATAGCAAGATCTTTATTCTGGGTTTTCTCAGAGATCTTTTCGAACAATTGCTAATAAAGTTCAACGGGTTTTCCCTCTTACAAACCATTAACCAAATGTGGATGCCTTTTGTTTAGATAAGTCAATATCCGGCTGATATAAAATAAAGAGCTTCTTGCGAAGGCTAGATCCGACAAAGAAAATAGATCTTTTTACATTCGAATGTTTATGATTACCTTTTTTTGAGAAAGAAGAAGGGGAAAACCCTTTATTGTTATGATTCGAATGGTTTCTTTTTCGTTCGGATTCGAAAAGTAAATAGTATGTCTCTGGGGAAATCCCTCTGATTGGAATGTCTACTTAAACTCTTCTAAAGAGATTTTCGTGGTTTTACCCTCTACAAAGGAGAGTTTTAGAAAATATAAAATCGTTCTGTAAATTATACAATACTATTATGCATTATGCAATATGCATTATGTTTTATGCATTATGGACCCGTCGAATCTAAATTCCCAAAAGGCAAACATTAACTCTAAAACAAAAAGTACTTGAAATTCAAAATGTCTCATGAGGTGTAAACAACACAATTATCATTGTGAATATGTAATTTTATAGCAATGAAATCTGTTTGAAAACGAGGACAATAAATTTATGCATCTCGAGAAGAGTGAATTGCTACCTCGGCATATGGATCGACATCGTGGACTTAGCCGTATCACAAGTGCAACCTGACGACAACGTCTCGCCACCATTTCCACATTCCCGTTCTCTGAAATGACCAGGTCCGTTCCCTTTTTCACCACTTTCATCTTCCAACTCACCGTTTCTGCTCCAATTCCCGTTCTCACCTCACTTTCCGGTCTCATTTCACTTTTTATTTCCACCTCACTTGCTTTTTCCAATTCACTTGCTGTTTCCAATCCGCTTGCTGTTTCCAATTCGCTTTCTGTTTCCAATTCACTTCCCGTCACCCCCACATCCTCTGTCTCAAACACGTCTCCCTCATCAACCTCCATTTCCTCATCTGCTTTGTCCTCTTCTTCCATTTCGTCAACCACCGCTTCTCTTTCTCTTCTCCTGCCTCACCACCTTCATCACCGAGTAAAAATTCTGACAGCAAAAACTGGCGTGTCTCAAGGTTACCTTCCCATAAGGAGCGGCACTTCCGGTACACCTTTGCGTTTTCCCTATCACAAAGCACACAGAACTTCACTTTGCCAAGCCATGTTATTGCTCGAACCTTTTGACATTTCTGTAGTTTTTTGGAGAGAATCGATTCATTTTTTTTAGAAATTCGTTCTGAAAGAGATCGAACAAGTCTTTTTTTTGACTGATCCAAGATTTGAATGGGCGTCGGTGTCAATAAATAATGCTTGGGCTTCAGATGGTCTTCGAATTGCAGGAAAGAGTTCTCGATTGGTCTCTGCGCATGCATTGTGATGACGCTAAGCGTCATCTTCTTCTGCGGTTCCAAAGACCAAGTTTTCCCCAGAACTTGATTATTATCGAGCATTGACATCACATCAACCTGAGGAACGGGAATTTGATCAACCGCAGCAGTGTCTAGTAGCTTCGAAATGTAGGTGTATGAACCAGCTGGTGCCGGACGCGATTCTACTTTCACTGCTTCTTTTGACTGCGTTGTGGTTTGTAAAATGAAATTTTTCATAGCGGATAGCGGAAGTACCAAATTTCTACTGCAACATCCATATATTAGCTCAATGATGAGGGTGAGTATGTTATAGTCCTGCTGTGTTGCCAAGGAGGTCAATACCACAGAATACTTTCAGATTTTCTACCAATGTCTTTGGCCTTTTGCCAAGTCACTGGTAAACGTCATAGTCTCCCAGTCGTTCAAGGTCAAGGGGACCATCCTTACGTATATTCTTTATGTCTTTCAAGATACTTTTAACGATGTCTTCTTCTTTATTTGCTTGTGGTGCTACCCCGTAACGATCTTTACATTCCATACAAACAGGGACAGTTTTACAAGTGATAGCACCGCGCTCTTTCATAATTGTAACCTCATTAGCTGTGATCTTGCTGGAACCTATTTGCAGGAAGTTAGTACATGTTGAAGCCGGATCATGGTTTATGCAGCCACATCCTTTTTCGAACACCATTTTTTCAAATTGAAAAGATATCTCTATAAGTAGTCAAACCAGGTTCTTGAGAAATGCACGAGAAGAAACTTTCACCATTTTCTTACGAATCAAAGGTGAACAAACTACGACAAAAGTACATTTGGCATTCCCGTTAGGTAGACAGATGAAAAAAAGCAGGGTTACACCATGTATATGATAAAAAAAACAAACGAGAAACCTAGAGAAAAACAAATCCAAAAATTGACGATAAGCAAAAATCGATTTTCGCGAAGTAGGGATTCTTAAAATCCTTCATATTTATAATTTAGCTTTAAATTTTCAGGAAATGTTGCTATAAAGTGACAAAATTTATTCATATCATATATGACGAAATCAGCAAAATTTGTTTGAAATTTCCTTGACGTTTTACATCTTCGGCCGAAATCTCTAAACTGTATTCCTTATAAAATGGAAGTCCTGATCTTTTAAGGATAGCTTTTCTTGAGGTGAAAACGATATCGCTAAAAGTAATACGACGCTGGAAAATTCGAGGGAACAATCACTCAAAATATCTCCTGATTTCTAGGAAAGTCAAAACAAAGAGCCAAAAAGTTAGAAAAAATTGGTAAAAACACGGCGGTATAAAATATTCTCTTTGTTCACATTTCCTAAACCTGAGTAAGTTTTGCTGGTTTTCATGTAATATGTTGATTTGCCAATACCTTATCGGCCAAAACTTAGGTGGCCTTAATTTTAGTAGGATTTACTTTAAGGGCAGAAACTTTCGCGGTCAGAAAGTTTTGCGAGACCGAAAAGTTGCAAAATTTCGTGGATTTAAGGGCTCTGGACATACCTAATTTTTCGATTTTACACCAACCTTAATGGCAATTTCTGCATTTTAAAAAGATTAATGTATAACTTTTTTTATATATCCTGTTAAACCTACCTAGTAGAATTTAAAAATCGAAAAATTGAAATGAAAAAACTAAAAGAAAAAAACGAAATATGTAAAATCTGATCATAATTTGCCTCAAAAAGGTAATCAATATTTTTTAAAAAACGTAAGAGTTGATTTTCCACCCAAATTTACTCAAATTTGGCTAAATCTTCTCTGCACTATAAGGGTCCAATTTCAAAGGTCAATTTCAAATTTCAAAAGGGGGGACACTAACCTTGATGTCTGACGGGAACATGCCACTGGAGTCTGAAAAGTGGACTTTGTCAGACTCGAGTGTGTCAACGAGGTGAATTTTTTGATCTGTAAAATTTATCAAATTTTGCGAATTTTCATAATGAAGAGTATTGAGCTCAAATTTAACTGTATAAACAAGTTCAAAATATTGTGTAATTGATTTAATGTGAAAATATAACCTTTTAACTGAAGTTTAGGGCAAACTCATTTGTTAAAACTGTCAAAAATCGCGAGTAAACGACAATGAAGTAAGTCCCAAAATTGCTGTTTATCAAAAAAGCAACGACTCGGCCGAGAGTTAAGGGTCAAAAACAACTGTTTAGGGTTGTCTGCACATAGGGGCACCTGATCTAGGGTCGGGGCTAATTTTAAGGCTTAAATATTTTCTTCAGGAAGTTATTTTGTCCAAGGAAATTTCGAAGTCCAGACTTTGAACTCCTGTTATTCGAGATAGGGACCATGAAAAAATACAATTCCACAATTTATCTGGCTTTCAAGAAAATCTAAAATGGCTTTTTGATAGCCAATACAATCGCTGCTTTTGCAGGTTTAGTGGGACCCATTACTCTGCTCATAGTATAAGAAAGCCGTGGCTGGAATGATAACATCTGAACTTCTGTTGTTCTATCTCTGTCGTATTTGATGACTATTTTTTTATCAAGAGATCAGTAATGTAGCATCTTTAATTGTAAATTTTATTGGTTTGTCGTTAATACTTACTTCTCAGTATGTTTTAGACATTAATGATATACCCTTGATAATACACTTGCATTATAAAATCATTGTAAAGGAAAGATAAGAAATTTAAACAAGCACAAAATGTCTGGGCTGAAAGAACTCAAAAATAAACAAAGTGCCTCGAATGCATTCGCAATATTTCAGTGAAATCTTTTTAGAAATCAATGAAAAAGTACATCTAGATAATAATGTGAAAGTTTCAAGCCACCACCTTCAAAATTTATCATTCAAACTGACAAGAAAGTTGTCATCTTGAATATAGTTCTTATAATTTCAATTTTGGCGAAAAACTATTTTTTCCACAAAATACCCCTAAAATATGTCCAAATTAGTTCAAGTGTTCTATTTGGTACAGATTCAAAGATATCTAGCAATAAAAAAACTTTTTGTGAAGGAAAATAAGAGAGAAATTTCAAAAACTATCTACCAATAATAAACTGAGCATCTTGATGTTCTTATAAAGCTCGGAGACAGAGATAGAACAGCAATTAACTGAGAAGACAATGTGGTACATATTCCAGCCGCAGCTTTTTTATACTATGCTCTGTATGATTTCTGTAAAAGAGATTTAAATTCAATTTTTTTGTCACCTTAAGAATTTACAGGATGGGTTAAAAATGTAGATTGAATTTTAAAAATCTCTGCAACACCCTACATACAGTATGATTTGAACTTATTTTCGTGAGAAAAAATCATGCCTGGTCGGTCTACTTGGGAATTTTTATTGCTCTTGTCAAAAAGCCATCGCCAAACTTGCTGGATGATATGGAAGAAACATAACAAGAACTTTGCCATTGGCCAAACTGCATTTAAGCAGGGAATGTAGGAGAGGGTCAGAAGTCGGCTACTATTTAAGTGATGCAGGTATGAGAGTCCGCAGAAAACATTGAAAAATCAGGCAGTTTTATTTAAGTACTGAAAAAGCGTTTTTTAGCAATAAAACTAAGCAAAAAATAATACTTTTTAGGTAAAAGTGTAATATTAAAATATACATCTAATATGTGATTAGATTATATACCTTTCAATATCTAAATAAATGTACCTAAACTGAAGAAATAATAGAATCCAATAATTTTACCTTGGGATACTACGAAAAAGTAGTATACTATATAAACCTTTAATAAACTCAGCTAACATCTAAGACCAATAAATATGTTCAAGATTCTTCATTTAGTTCAATTTATTAAAATTTGTTTTTTGGCAGTCCTTGTTCTTTGTGAGGGCTACTTTAAAAAAAATTTTAACTTGAACATTATATGTGACTCCCTAAGCGATTTAAAGTACATAAAAGTCCGATTGGTAAAAAGACCGATCTTCTTTGGCCTCTACTCGACCGGTCTTTTTACCTTTTGGGCCGCTCGGATATTGAAGAAGGCCGATGCGAGGCCGCTTATTAAAAGCGACCACAGTGAAGCGGCCACATAGTAAGTTTTAAGCCGCTAACAGCGGCCCTTAGCGGGCATTAGCGGCCATTAGCTTTGTTTTTCAATTTACTTACATTTTCAAGTACATTTGGAACAAAGAAAGATTTTTTCAGAAATCAAAAATGGCAAAACAAAAAAAAAAGATTAAAGGGAGGGTGCTCAAAATAAAGAAGGACCTAAGAAGCCAAATGTTGTAAAATAAAATAAAATGATTGCTTCCCCAGTAGAGGAGAGGGAAAGCTTCAAAAAGGGCATCTCGCAGTCTCTGCTTTCATATGAGCTCCTGATTTGTTACGAGTTCTGATTTGTTACAAGCTCCTGATCTGTGGCGTTTCGAATGTTTGATGCAACTTTCAGAATGCGAGAGAGAAAAAGTGAAAATAACGTGAAAAGAAAGAGAACACACTCAGAAGGAGTGTATTTCATCACTATTTTTGGTAAAAGTTCACATGATAAGACGAAGGAAAGCACGCAGAGGGAGCTCAATGTAAACAAACATTTAGTAAAAGTCTGCACTCTGCTTCGTTCGTTGCGGATCATGCTGGGCTTGGCTGAACCTCAAGATATTTGGTATCTCGAGACATTTTTCTTGCTTTCCAATTCTATATTATGATTTGAAAAGAAATGTAAGAGAGCAAAGTATTTCGCTATTCAAAAATACTAGATAAACAAATTCAGAATCTGTAAGTAGTTAAAAGAACAATTTTCAAGATAACCCTGTCTTTTCAAGATATCCCCGTATCAGTCATCAGTGGAATTCTCTATTATTATTTTAGACAGTGTAAAATTCTTTATAGCCGAAATTCGGTAGAACTTTAACCGAATTCCACAAGCTTAAGCCGAATTCAATGATTACTTTTACCAAATTAGTTAAACTTTCTACCGAAGCGATTCGGTTAAACAGCCGAATTTAGCCGAAACCATTTTACCGAAATTTGGTTATATTTTTTAGAAGATCCCTAAGAGATAAGCGAAAAAGGACTAATTAATCGAATACAAGGATTGAATAATCGAATATGTTTAAAATACAGTAAGGCATCGTATTATTCGCCACAATTATCAGTCATTACGATACCAGGTCCAGATAGGTTGTTGTAAAACGCATAACCTAGACATAAAAGGTTTTTTTTATTACGAAAAATAAATGACTATTTAGTTTTAGTAATTTTAATAATTATTTTCATTTGAGTTATAGTGTTTGTTTGTCAAGACAATTAAATAAAACGATCAGATGTACAGTACACCAACACTGTCAATGATAAAGAGTGCTGGTTATACCTGGTAGAGATGAAGAATACATCTCAAATGCCCTTGTTAGAGTCTCTGTTGTTTCGTCACTAGGGGTAATGCGCCAGCATTTTTTTTTTTTTTTTTTTTTTTTTTTTTAGCAAAATCAAAAACATGAACGTAAAAACCGACAAAAAGCAAGAAAAACAACCATTTGAAGAAGCTAAACAAAAACAAACATGCACTCTCACCTCCTGCTCAGATGACGATGACCAAAACCGTCTAAAATGCCGAAAATGCCACCGCATGGTACACTACGAGTGCACACAATTACCGCTTTATCAGCTGCAAATTTTTGCCAACACTTATAACGAACAATATCTATGTCAGAATTGCGTGCGGATAACACGATCTCTAATGAGTAAAATAGGTGAGAACTCGTATCATATGATACAGAGGGAGATTGAGAAGAAGGACGACGTCATTAAAAAGCTCAACAACCAGCTAGCCAAGAACCGCAGCCTTAAGAACGATATCGAAAACATCTTAACTAATAAGATGGCTGACTTTGAAATAAAAACCAAGCAGATTATAATAGAAGAAATAAAACTAACGACGAATTACATAGAAAAATCATCAGAAAAAACATACGCTGAAATAACTAAGAAACACAAGGATAATATCAAATCAGCAGTGAGAGAACACCAACAAGAAAACAAGAATGAAGACAGAGACATCGAATCAAGAAAACGAAATATTATTATACATGGAATGGTGGAATTAGAGGTAGATAACAAAGAGGACCAACAGGAAACAAGACAGAATAGATATTGAAGGTATACTAGGTAACATGGCGTCCAAGATATCAAACCGTCCCACCATCATCGCATTGGACAAAAAAACAGAAAGGGCTACATTGGCGTCCAATCAAGTTGATCTTAAAAAGTATAGAGGAAAAAGAACGGATAATGCAAAATCTGCATAAGCTGAAACGATTCAATGAAATTGATGGCTTTAGCATTACAGACGACTTCACCATCAACGAAAGAAAAATTATTAAAGATATGTGCCAAAAGGCGAATAAGATGAATTTAAAAAATGATGATTTCGTTTGGCATGTAAGAGGAAGCCCTAGAACAAACCTTCGCCTAGTTCCAAAACCTAGGACAAAGACCAAAACAACGTCTTCTCTGCCCATATCTTCTGACGACTGGACGACAGATGAAGAAGTAGACAATATTTATAAATCTAAATTATTTCGTAGAGGTCGATAGACCTGTGTAATATAATTCTATGAATAATAAAAAGAATGTGTCACAACCAGAAATATTCTCAGGTTATATTCTTCCATACCTCCGCTGGAATCTACGAAAATCATTTCTGCAGAACTCTTTAGCTAGATAAGAATAAAGAACTGACCTTTAATGGATTCTATATAGATCATCTGTGTCATGGAATTTATTTAAATAGACTAATTCTCTATGAATACATAAATCATTTATATTTACCGTTTAATGAGCATTAACACCTACAATTTAGAACTTTGAACACATTCTATACTGATTATCACCAGCAAAAATATGAAAGTAAAGATTTAGAAGTTAAAGTCTGTTCTCCTTGGGAACCGTGAACGATCTGACATAAGTTTATGTAATTCTATTTCATCTGAACAAATTTCTTTCATCATTCTCCAAAACTCCTGATAGGCCAGACATGGAGTATAACCTTGTTCAAAAAGCTTGGATATATCAGATTGCGTTGAGACCTGTATGTCCGTGAATGAAGAGCTTGTAGTGACTGGGTTCCATTTGATATTTAAATCACAGTTGTATGGTTCATTGCCATTGTTATTACTCTCACGTTTGAATTTGATGCACAGCGAGAAAGGGCAGTCATTTTTAATATTTTTTTTCGATGGTTGTTGTTTCCGTAGCTCCCCTGGATTCATTGTCTCAGGATATCGGGTTTTGTGGTGACATCGTAAATAAACATTCTTATCTGGGTTTTTTTTACTCAATGTTTTTGTTAAAGTAGGCACTTTAGGCCGATTTTCAAACTTTCAAACCCCCCTGTCAAACTTGGTTTTTTGGAAAGCTCTATCTTTTTTCGTTTCAACGAGGGGTCCTTGACTTCCCTAGCAATTATAGAAAAAAAGTTATGGGATTTTTTGTGAAGCTAATTGGAGCAAAAATTAGCCAACTTTTACTGCAGAGGGCCTTCCAAAAAGTGGCCCAAAAAGGGGCATTTTTTAATAGAAAAAAACTCTATTTTCGGCATGTTTTGGCTATAATTCTAATTTGGGTTTAAAATTTTCTGATCTTTTTTCTTCTAGATGATCTTTGATCATTACACTATGGGTTAAAAAAAAAATTTGAAAAAAATCAGTTTTGTCCAAGAATTAGTTTTATTCTACTAATTTTGTAGGGGCACCTAACAAAAAATGAAGAAATCCGGGGGTAAAAAGTACTAAAAATAAGGATTTCGTTGTTTCATTTTGATTAATTTCTGTGCAAAAAATGGTAACTCGTAGTATGAAAAAAGAATTTTTCAAAAATTTCAAATTTTCAGCCCAAAATTAAGAAATTTTGATTTCGGGCTAACTGATGACGTCATAAAACCGTTTTTTGCAATAACTTTTGATATACTTTGATTATAAAGCTGAAATTGAAAAACTGAAAGATATTAAGGCAAAGAAAATTTTGATGACGTCAGCATTTTATTGCAATAATTCGAATTTTGCATATTTTTGCTGACGTCAGCAAAAAAATAATAAAAATTTTGATTTCACTGGTTTACAAATGCTCCACTAAATTCATGGGCAAAATTTTATCACCAAAAGTGGCTCCAGTTGGAAGATATTTAAGTTTTTTGATTAAATGACGTCACATACTAAAATGATTTAAAAAAAATTAAAGTCGTTTTTTGAAGTAACATTAGATCTAATTTAATTAAAAAGCTAAAATTTATCAAAGTAAAGAAAATTTGCTCAGTGCAAAAATAAAAGTTTTTTATTGTGTTATTTTGTTGTGCGAAATGGGTAATACTAAAATACGCAACCAGCCACAACCAGCACAACCACCCACAAAAACCAGCCACAAACCAGCCACAATCAGCCACAACCACCCACAACCAGCCACAATCAGCCACAACCACCCACAATCAGCAACAACCAGCCATAACCAGCCACAAACCACCCAGGAAAAAGGTACAACCAGCCAGAAAAAAAAGGTTGCAACCACCCACAACAGCAGCCAAAAAAAGGTAAACCAGCCACAACCACCCAGAAAAGGTTACAACCAGCCAAACAACCAACCAGAAAAAGGTACAACCAGCCAGAAAAAAAGGTACAACCACCCACAACAAGCCACAACCACCCAGAAAAAGGTACAACCACCAGAAAAAAGGTACAACCACCCAGAAAAAGGTACAACCACCCAGAAAAAGGTACAACCAGCCACAACCACCCAGAAAAAGGTACAACCATCCAGGAAAAGGTACAACCAGCCAGAAAAAAAGGTACAACCACCCACAACCAGCCAGAAAAAGGTACAACCACCCACAACCACCCAGAAAAAGGTACAACCAGCCAGAAAAAAAGGTACAACCAGCCACAACCACCCAGAAAAAGGTACAACCACCCAGAAAAAGGTACAACCAGCCAGACAAAGGTACAACCAGCCAGAAAAAAAGGTACAACCAGCCAGAAAAAAAGGTACAACCAGCCACAACCACCCAGAAAAAGGTACAACCAGCCAGAAAAAGGTACAACCAGCCAGAAAAAGGTACAACCAGCCAGAAAAAAAGGTATAATCAGCCAGAAAAAAAGATACAACCAGCCACAACCAGCCAGAAAAAGGTACAACCAGCCAGAAAAAAAAGGTACAACCAGCCACAACACTCAGAAAAAGTTAACAACCAGCCAGAAAAAGGTAAACCAGCCAGAAAAAAAGGTACAATCAGCCAGAAAAAAAGGTACAATCAGCCAGAAAAAAAGGTACAACCAGCCACAACCAGCCAGAAAAAAGGTACAACCAGCCACAACCACCCAGAAAAAGGTACAACCAGCCAGAAAAAGGTACAGCCAGCCAGAAAAAGGTACAACCAGCCAGAAAAAAAGGTACAATCAGCCAGAAAAAAAGGTACAACCAGCCACAACCACCCAGAAAAAGGTACAACCAGCCAGAAAAAGGTACAACCAGCCAGAAAAAAAGGTACAACCAGCCACAACCACCCAGAAAAGGTACAACCAGCCAGAAAAAGGTACAACCAGCCAGAAAAAGGTACAACCAGCCAGAAAAAAAGGTACAATCAGCCACAATCACCCAGAAAAAGGTAAAACCTCCCACAACCCAAATTTAAAGACTTATACCGTAACATTTTTCAAATCAACCCTTTTCCTAAATATTTGATTTCAAAGGTTGAGGAAGTTCCATATTCAGCCCTCACAGACCTCATATTATTATTATATCAAAAGGTTCTGTAATAAATACAATCTTTTTAACAAAAAAGGTAAATTTTTCTTTTCTGTATGAAAATGTAAAGATGCAATTGTTAGAATATCACACAAGAATTTACTCAAATAGAAATAAAAGTGACATAAAACACTAGTACTAAATTAAAATATTTACTCTAAATGATAATCGATACTATTTTCTAAAGTCATTAAAAATTGTAGATTTCATATCCTTGCAACACAAAAATGATTTCCACAAAAAATACTTTCCTTAATATTTGAACTAAAGTCTATTTCGAAAAATTGACAATTTACAAACTTCAATACATTTTTCTTGAAGTGAAAAAATACAACTACAAGTAATGCTTCGTTGAGAAGAACTGGGCTCGTTCAAAAGTGTTTTCTTTTGAGTTTTTTTCATATCCTATTCCTCAAAAAATGGCTTCTGATCCCAGAAAGGTATAAACAATCTGAAAACATATTTGAAATCAGCGAAGCTCAAAGTTTCAGAAGGTAAAGTTAAGGCTTAACAAAAAACAACATGTTAACAGAAGAAAGCAAAAGGATGCATTTCATAGCATCACATATTTTTCTTTTTGAAAATGAATAAAATGATAACATGATAAAATGTGAAAATCAGGGGGATTGGGGGTCGTAACAAAACATGCAAGACAACAAAACCTAAAGAGAGAGAGACTTACATTCACTATAGAAAGACAGAAGGTCAACTCCAGCAGGAGGAAAGTCTCCTGGACGAGCTTTTTGATCTGGAGTTGACCAGAAACAAAGTCAAACAAAACCAACAACTTCTCACAATCAACACCCAAGTCTACTAACATGCACCAACCTTTAGGGCAAAAGGGTATGTACAAATTATCTAAAATAAGCCAGTCATATGTCTGGTGTCTTAACAAAGCAATAAAAAAATTCAAGGTGAAATCTGTCTCTTTCAATATAACTGTCAGTTTATAAAAGATGGGACGTAAAAGAGTTACGTACACCGAAATACCGGAGGAATTTTTAAGATATACCAAGAAAGGAAGTACGAAAGCATCCAACGAGGACCTTTTTTTAAATATCTGTTTCCCAGACATAGCCTTCCTGGAAAATTTGATCTGTTGGCCGAATATTTCAAAACTCTGATTCCTAGAAATGAAGATCTGTTTCTCCGCAAAACCTAAATTTTTAATCTCAAAGTATCTTTCCTAGAAAATTTGATCTGTTTCCACAATTTTCAGAATTAAAATTTTGATCTGTTTTCCCAAATAGGATATCTGTTCCCCTCTCCTGGAAATTTTCATCTGTTTCCCTTTCTTTTTGTTATTGATATCTGTTTCCCCCATAAAGTCCAATCTGTTTCCAATGCAATATCATCTTTTTTGGAAGCAGATATCTGTTTCCCAATTTATTATGTCATCTCCTAGAAATATTGATCTGTTTCTCACTGATGACGTCATCAGCTGGAGCGGGGAAACAGATAGTTTTAAGGAAAAGGTCTCTCCTAGAAAATCGGATCTGTTTCCCCATTTTTCAAAAAAAGCTCTCTCCTGGAAAAGGGAAACAGATATTTCGGGGAAATGGGCTCGTTGGCTGCTTCTGGAAGTACTCTCATTTTTCTAATTTAACGCGCTGTCTAATTCATACTGATAAATTATAATTTTAAACCATAGTAAAAGCCCAAGCTAAAGCATCTAAATTCGTATAAGTATAAAAGGCACTGTAGTATCTTTTGTTCAACATTTTGTGTATGCAAATATTTAAGGAGATATATATCAAATTTTGTCCTTCAAGGCTTTTGCAGAATTTACAACATACAATTTTTTAAGAAATTACATACACCAAAACAGTCAGAAAATGGTTAAAAGAAGAACTTATACACGTTTCAATTTTTAGTCTTAAATATATGAGAAATTAGGAGATTCAAAGGCTTAAAAAACTTTCGACATTCTTATAAAAATTGTCAAAATTGTGCAGGCTTCACACATCCCGTAAATAGTTTTTTATAAGGATTGCAAAATAGCCCATTTACTAATTTTGCTGTTAAAGCGAATTCAGAGAGTGATTATAATTTGATTTGACATGTTTCTGTTTTTAGTTTGCTTTTTCAAATAAACAAAAGATTCTGTAATGAAATAAGAAATAGAATAATCAAACGTTCTTTCGTTCATATAAAACAATTGCAGTGACTTACTGCAGTTACTGCAAAGGGCCGGCGATTTACACAAAAACTTCGGCGCTGCGCATAGGCTTCGCAAGGCAACATTTAAATCTTATTCAAGTTCTTACTTTCGCAGCTTCGGCGCAGCGGCGAAAATCGTCGCGCGGCGCAACCTTTCGCAAGAAAATATTTAAATCTTATTCAAGTTTTTTACCTTCGCAGCTTCGGCGCAGCGGCGAAAATCGTCGCGCAGCGCAACCTTTCGCAAGAAAATATTTAATCTTATTTAAGTTTTTTACCTTCGCAGCTTCGGCGCAGCGGCGAAAATCGTCGCGCAGCGCAACCTTTCGCAAGAAAATATTAATCTTATTAAGTTTTTACCTTCGCGGCTTCGACGCAGCGGCGAAAATCGTCGCGCAGCGCAACCTTTCGCAAGAAAATATTTAATCTTATTTAAGTTTTTACCTTCGGGCTTCGACGCAGCGGCGAAAATCGTTCGCGCAGGCAACCTTTCGCAAGAAAATATTTAATCTTATTTAGTTTTTACCTTCGCGGCTTCGACGCAGCAGCGAAAATCGTCGCGCAGCGCAACCTTTCGCAAGAAAATATAATCTTATTTAAGTTTTTACCTTCGCGGCTTCGACGCAGCAGCGAAAATCGTCGCGCAGTGCAACCTTTTGTGAAATATTGACATATCTAATTTTTATTCACAGATTAGAAACAATTTTTTCAAATTTATTGAGACCTTTAATATTTACCACGATTAATGAGTAAAACATTTTCTTAAATTTTATATACATCCCTATTCATAAATTTAAAAATATAGTTATAAATATCCCAATATTGTAATTTTTAACTCTTACAACATCTTCATTAATTCTTTATACCAAAAAAATTAAACAATTTATAATTAAAACACACCTGCAACTAAAAGTGAACGAAACACTCGTGAAAAATTTGAATTATACAGCTTTAATTTAACATCTTTTTTAACCATCTCAATAACTTAACTTTTTAGAAAGCCTGGTGTTATAATTGTCATCCAGTAATTTCAATAAAACATAACCTCTTTGCATATGTCATATTCCTTGTGATGTTTTTGTAACAATTCAGTACATGAAATGTTTGCTCACAGACTTCCGTATTCATCTTACGCACATCCTTAAATTTAGGAAGATCGGGATGGTATTTACAGTCGTCACTACTGAGCACGCATTTCGACTGCGTGTGTTTCTCAGCATGAAAAACGTCCACAATAAACATTAATTCTTCATTTCCTTGGCAAAAACATTCCCTTCCCTTGCTAATCTACAGACGTACGGGTGTAGATCACAGGATCTATCATAAACTATACCTTTCAAGTTTCCATTAAGATTTCCTTGAAATATATCAATTAACCCTGTAAACACCATTGATAGACTTTCAGCAGTATACATTTCAAATGGGACAATCGAATGCCGCATGATCTAAAAACATACAACATACCAGCAGTCCGTGTCTCGTACTTGTTGCAATTCTCTTCTTTCTTGCAACCTTCTCCACTTGTAATAACATTCTCCAATAGCTTTACTCTTTGTCTAGTCATAGGATAAAGGTCTAATCTTTCATTTTTGATTTCATTTTTCATCTCTCCTGACTCGTTAGAGTGGATGTGGCATAATTTGGATCCTTTTAAAGATTGATTTCCTCTAACCGGATTATTTATACAACGAACAACTTTGTTAACTTCTCCTATCTCATGAGGCAACTTAGTTATCGGTTTAGCGCAACAATATCGATACAATTTTTCGTTTCCGTCGATTACAACCATCTTATTCTTGCAACCTATATTTAGAAAAGTCATTATTTTGATTAATTTTGAAAAACCCCACTGGGAAACATTTAACCGGGATGCTGAGACAGGGGTGTAATAGTCATTTTTTCAATTTAAGCCTACACATATAATGTTAAAATGAATCAAGTTCAAAATGTATCCGAATTACCTGTCTCGTTACATTCGTGTGAAAACCATTTTTGATCGATTACTTTTTTCAAGGTTGGATACACATCTTCACATATCTTTTCAATATCGAAATGTTTATTGTGGTCCTTTCTGTGCCATAACATTGCGGGGCAAATGCTTATTAGTCGTTTTATGAGCCAATGATTTTCGATGACTTCGGCAATCAGTTTCTTTGTAGAGTCATCAATTCCAAATTCAACATTGTACATTTCGGAAATCTTATCAAAACTTGTAGCACCAATACAAATCTGTAGAGAAATCCTCTCTAGATATCGTGTCGTAAAAGCTATGGATGACGTGATCATAAAGTAGTCATCTCCATCTGTTAGATACGTTCGATATCCATCTTTATTTTCTGTCCAGTGTCTGTAAAACTTCGTCTTACACAAACCATGGTAATTCAATCCATCAATAATGCCATTTTCAGTGTAAATCCTTACTTGGGATGCTCTAGGGTTAATCCTGATCTTCTTCGAGCAACAAGTAGTGGTAATTGGGATAAATGCTGGCTGCTCCATGTATTCGCTGTTCCCTGTTTTATACCTAACCATACAGGTGCTGCAGTGTAGGTAGGATATGACTTTCGATTGGACGAAAATAAACTTCACCATTTGGTAGGTCAAGGTCTTCTAATACCTGTAGATTACTGTCACTTAATGTGGTTACATACGATTGCAAAGTCTTCGTTATGTATTCGATTCGGTGTGGAGTGCGTAATGAAACATTACTAAGTAAATTCTGTAACACTTTCAATACATCAATCCGAATAATCATCTTCGCGCCTCTTAACTTTTCTCCGTATCTGCTTCCAGAAGGTTTGTACTCAAACAAATTTTTCTTTTGTACATAATTTGTTTCATAAAAAACTGACGTTACAATCATTTTTCAAGAAGACAATGCAATGGCTTTTTTAGTTGTTGTGACGTCGGATTTTGATTTTGGGGAGAACATTGCATTGCCATCTTAAAAATTAGAAACTTAACGGTCATAAATTCATTTCACCTCAATCAACACTCGAGGAACAATCATGTCGAAACCTTTGAAAGAAATCTCAGACGATGTTTACCGGCGCGCACTGGAAAAATGTTGGGCGTAAAGTTGGACACACAGAAAACCTTCCCTACACTAATCGATGAATGGATAACAGTGGAGAAGAAAAAACTTGGAGTTCCGTATTCTTACCTTGCAGACCCACTTCTAACGAGTATATCATACTGTCTCGGTGTGAGCAGAGTAAAACTGGCTGAATCGTACCAAGAACCCGTCATCCTTTACTCGTTGGTATCAGGCAGAAGTGGTACAAATAAATCAAGCTGTGTATCACTTTTCGAAATATCATCAACAAGATTGAAACAAATGAGCGAGATGATAAACAGCACATCTTTGACAGTGGCACTATCGAGGGTCTCATGACCACACTTCATGAGAACAACGGCTCCGTTTTATGCGCTGTAGACGAGTTTTCCACATTCTTAGATGCAATGGATAAAAACTCAAATGGAAATGTCGAACGCTCAAGGTAACTTTTTACTTAGTTTTGTAATTTTAAGATCCCATATACCTCACCGTCAAATATAGGTAATACGCACTCCAATGGAGAACCTAAAATCTTAATTGTGTTCGCACGGGTTTTCGCATAACTCAGTTAGTATAGACCTGACATCCGTATGTTCAATTTTAACGTTTATCTTTTGAAAATAGCTCTTCATGTAATGGTATATGAACATAAGATACTTTTATCTCTTAGATATCTATCTCTTTGGTCCGGTTCATCATGGTCAAAAAAGACAAAGCACGGGCGGAAAGGTGGAAATTGAAGACCCACGATTCAGTTTTATGGGTTTAACCAAAAACTACTTCTTATTAACATGATCGTTAACAGCAATCATTTTGATGGATTCCTGCCAAGATGTTTGGTCGCTACTTCTGAAGAGGAGAGTATGTTCCAATAACGGAAAAAAATTGCAGCTTCGAAAACAAAAGTTCCACTCTGTATCCAGAATTTGTTTGACAAAATTTTCAAACACTTTTACTATAAAGGTCATGTTTTTGAGCTAGACACTGAAGCATTACTTTGTTTGCATCATATGATCAAAAAGTTTGGACTTCAGAAAGGCAGATGTGTTCGAAGACATGAAATCAATGATTATGTCCAAAAGTATCGGTAATGTGCTGAGAGTAGCTGCTCTCCAGTGCGCACTACGCGTTGTTACCTCAAACCTCGATGCCGATGACTTATCAAATCTGGATTTCACAATTGGGATGGTCGACATGGAACGAGCCATCACGTTGGTAACGTATTCGGTTAACTGTTTAATTGCATTGATAGACAGCACAAAAAATACTTCACGATGGAATGGAAGGAAACGACATAGCGAATGCCTTTACCTGAAGTAATAATGGATGAGGAGTTTCTATTGGTCCACAAGGCGAAAATCAAAAAGATCTTCACGCAAAATTCAAAGATCGTACCGGTTTCATCCATCACAAGAAATCACATGTGTGTCCCAGGTGGGGGGAAAAAATGGTTCAGAAGAAGCTAAACGTTTCTAAAGGGGTTAGAGTTGAATGGTCTTGGTAAGCTGTCAGTGGAGAATGATAAATCAGTATTTATGTAACCGATAAAGAAAACATTGAAAATCAGATAGTCTCAGATTTGATGACTAAACTCGATCTTTGAGTCTTATACATTATCACACTTAATATTTATGGTTTGAATAATTAAATTTTTACGTGTTTGGATGATTTTTAAATTGGCAGTTAATGATGTTTTAAACATTATCTTGTACTCTGCCTTAATTTCAAATTTTGGGTTTTAAGGTTAGGTGACCAGATATTTATGGAAAAATTCAGGTTTTTCTCCACACATCCATATTTGTATTTAGTCAAAATCAATCATATAATTGTATTATTCTTCAGATGTTGAATTCTAATTATTATTTGTATATTTTCAATAACTTATTAATCACATCCTTACTTTTTTAATGAATTACTCTATCCACCATTTAAAAAAACTCATTAAAACCGTTTTGGGTCACATCTATACATCATTTGATTTTAAGTTTTGATTGACTTTAAAATTACAAGAACAAGTAGGTTTTATTGACTTAACCTTTACCTAACACATGTATTATTGACACCACCAGGCCATTTCAGACTTTATAGTATAATAGCTCCTATCACACGCGAAAGGCTTTTGCCAGTGCAAACACTGACCTTTATATACCCTGGACCAAGCTTCTCAATCCCAGCCAAGCAAAGTCTTTGATCGGAGTTTTTTGAAAATTGATACCCTAATGGCGGCACTACTCGATAGCGGTGTGTAAATGCATCGAGAGCGCTAGGTCTACTTTTCCTCGAATTTATTTTATGATGTAGCGGCGTTAGATGTTAATTTTTAACATTGCAATGGCTTTTCCTCGGGTACCAATTCCAAAAAAACTCCAATCAAAGATGGCAGATATTTTTTTTTTCGGTCAAAAAAATCAAAGATGGCAGATATTGCTTGGTCCAGGGTTATATAAAGGTCAGTGAGTGCAACATTCTTTCCGCTACGCCGAAGTCGCGAAGGCCATTTCAGACTTATAATAGCTCTTATCACACGCGAAAGGCTTGCGCAGCGCAACGTTCTTCGCCGCTACGCCGAAGCCGGGAAGGCCATTTCAGACTTATAAAACCTCCCATCACACGCGAAAGGCTTGCGCAGCACAGCATCCTTCGCCGCTACGCCGAAGTCGCGAAGGCCATTTCAGACTTTAAAAAGCTCCCATCACACGCGAAAGGCTTGCGCAGCGCAACGTTCTTCGCCGCTACGCCGAAGTTGCGAAGGCCATTTCAGACTTATAAAAGCTCCCATCACACGCGAAAGGCTTGCGCAGCGCAACGTTCTTCGCCGCTACGCCGAAGTCGCGAAGGCCATTCAGACTTATAATAGCTCCTATACACGCGAAAGGCTTGCGCAGCGCAACGTTCTTCGCCGCTACGCCGACCGAGTCGCGAAGGCCATTTCAGACTTATAATAGCCCTATCACACGCGAAGGCTTGCGCAGCGCAACGTTCTTCGCCGCTACGCCGAAGTCGCGAAGGCCATTTCAGACTTATAATAGCTCCCATCACACGCGAAAGGCTAGCCTATCTCTATCCCAACACGCGATTTTTTGATCACTCTGTTGGTCTATCACTTGTTACCACTTTCGCGTCTACGATGGAGAACTTGCCCGAATTTGTCGATGCCGTGTTTTTTTTATAAAATTCGACGTCACTAGCGACGAAAAAAGATGGCGGCCGAAAACATAAACAAAGAAGGGCGGGTGGAAAGGAAAAGAAAAAATTGAATGTTGAGACTTATTGCAGAACTTTTTTTAAGTATTGTGAGGTGTGTCGCTGTGTTGATTGTACAAAATGTTACAAAAATTAAACACAACAAAAAATGTATTGAGTGTTGTTTATAAAATTTCACTGCCTAAAAAGTAAAAAGCAGATAAAGTAACAACCCTACTCTATCAATAAAAGCATTGAAAATAAATTGCTCAAATTTTTTGAAATAGAAAATATAAAGCTTACCACCATACATAAAAACGGAGGAATACAAGAATTAAAAAAAAAATTATGCACCTAAAACGACAAAAGATTCCTACCACTTTGTAAAAAAATATGCAAAATTCCCTTGAAAAGAGTAAAAAAAGTATAAAATATATAAATAAGATTTACTTTGATTTCTGGATTTGTACTTCGCATTTATCAAGCTGAAACATGTTTTGATTATTTCGAAACTTTCAAATAATTATTTCTATACTCATAGTGGTCTCCGGTAGAATCCACAAAAGGAAAGAAAAGGTATCTTTTAAAGGTCTCCTATCTCGAGGATTATTCTGTTAAAAATTATAAATAAAATAATCCAGCTGTAGACCATCAGCCACATTTCCTCATGATTTCATCAAAATTATTTGGTGGACCTCTCGAATTGTGCTTGCCACCACACCACCCACGTAACATATATTCTCTTTGTTAACATTTCTCATTATGAAATACACTACCATGCATTCTGTATGTCCACTGTCTGAATAGAAATAGAAATGTCCACGATAGAAACGATCTGACAAGTGATTAAAAACAATGTTACTCAAATCTTTCGAAATGAAAAAATAGTGCTTTATTTTGGTAACAAAAACAAGGAGCCTAAGTATATACTCCTGTACTTCCAAGTTTGTTCGAAGCAGGGATGATCCATGGAGCAATCTTTAACAAAAATCCAACCACTATCATTCCAGCATACAGATATGTTTGATTAATTTGTGTGTCTCACCACACCACTGTCCATTCTTCGACAAATTCATAAAACCATTTGTCAATCTTTGCCCATTTTACCAAAATTAAAGTCTTTATGTAACAAAAATAATCAAACATAAGCAGTGCTCCAGAGAAAGTTTCTTGTAGTCATCTTTCTGCTCTTTCCCTTTTTAAATTCGTATCTATTAATTTCTGGATAATTCTAGACAACTAGTGACTAACCATTCCAAAAACTTTTTGAAGGAGTGACTCTTCAAAGTTCAAAGCACAAAATAAATAAAAACACAAAATTTTGCAACATTTCGAACTCTCTTGGTACGTTTTAGAATGTTTCTAAAGTCACATATTTTCGAATGTTTTCGTTCGAAATGTAGCAAAACATCAGTTCCTACTCTTCCCGCCTCTGTTTTTGAGCTTTGTTTACAAAAACACTCCTTCGCGGTGACAAATTTTATTGGTAGAGTTTTTGCTGCAGTCAAAAGCTACGGTCCTTTGGCTTGAAGCCGAGGATTTTTATTCCCCCACGAATCTCTGGGGGAATAAATGTAAAAAGTTACAGACGATACGGTGTCGAGGAAAAAGCCGTGGTCGTCTGGAAAGGCTTGCGCAGCGCAACGTTCTTCGCCGCTACGCCGAAGTCGCGAAGGCCATTTCAGACTTATAAAAGCTCCCATCACACGCGAAAGGCTTGCGCAGCGCAACGTTCTTCGCCGCTACGCCGAAGTCGCGAAGGCCATTTCAGACTTATAAAAGCTCCTATCGCACGCGAAAGGCTTGCGCACGTCAAATACGTGCGCTAACTGCGTACACCACGCGCAGCGCCGAAGTAAGTGTGCAAATCGTCGCCCCACTCAGTTACTGGTGCTTGAAGTTTCTCGCCAGATTTCTGCAAGATACAAGGGTATTCTGTAAAGTACTCAGAAATCAATAATATTAGTCCGATAAAAAGCAACAATTGTAACCTGGAGATGTGCTGTACGTTTTTTATAAGAACAAACTATGTAAGAACACAAGACTTCGATGACCAAAGTATTAAGAACAAGGTAAATTTGAACCTTTTTCTGGGTGGTTGTACCTTTTTCTGGGTGGTTGTACCTTTTTCTGGGTGGTTGTACCTTTTTCTGGCTAGTTGTACCTTTTTCTGGCTGGTTGTACCTTTTTCTGGCTGGTTGTACCTTTTTCTGGCTGGTTGTACCTTTTTCTGGCTGGTTGTACCTTTTTCTGGCTGGTTGTACCTTTTTCTGGCTGGTTGTACCTTTTTCTGGCTGGTTGTACCTTTTTCTGGCTGGTTGTTGCTGGTTGTACCTTTTTCTGGGTGGTTGTGGCTGGTTGTACCTTTTTTCTGGCTGATTGTACCTTTTCCTGGGTGGTTGTACCTTTTTCTGGGTGGTTGTGGCTGGTTGTACCTTTTTTCTGGCTGGTTGTACCTTTTTCTGGCTGGTTGTGGGTGGTTGTACCTTTTTTTCTGGCTGGTTGTACCTTTTCCTGGGTGGTTGTGGCTGGTTGTGGCTGATTGTGGCTGGTTGTGGGTGGTTGTGGCTGATTGTGGGTGGTTGCGTATTTTAGTATTACCCGTGCGAAATTCTATATTGAATACGTCGATTGAAAACCTAGAATCAGTACTTCAAAAGCAAAGAAAGACGGGAATTTTTAATATTTAATAACACACTTTTGCCGAAATTCCTCTTGTTTGAGCATACCAACTCGTTTATTTTTGGCAGAACGAAAAGAATTCGACTCATAGCTAAGCTATGATCTGGTCGTCCAAATCAGTTTGTGCCTAAATTTGGTCAAACGAATTCTACTAAAAGAAATCAAATCAAATGCATATTGTTTTATCGAAATGGTGCAATTATTATTTACTATTAATATAACTTGGAACTATTTTGAGCAAAAAATAAATTAAATTTTTTTAAGATATAATTTCTCTGTACATTTTGTCGTTTTTAGGTACGTTTTGTATATTTTATCTAAAATATTTACTTCAATAAAGTGAATAAGCTAAAAGGCTAAAATCATAACCCTAAAGATAGGTCATTTCGACTTTTGAACAAGCCTCAGAAATGAAAAAACTTGAGTTGCAGAGCTTTGGACACAGCCAGAAATGGATTTAGGGTTAGCCAAGATGAAAGCAGTAATTACCAACTAGAATGTTTAATAGACGCATAAAGTAAATTTGTTGAAACAAAAGCATTAAATTTGAATCAAAATGGGAGTAGAAAATGCTTTCAAAATGTAAAAATATACATCTAATAATAAGCTAGTTAAATCAATGGAAAAATCCTTAGAAAAAATGTCAATCTTTCTGTAAGTGACAAAACGAAACAAATGAAAACGGGCTTATTTTGAAGGACATCATTTTATGTCATGAGGATGACAGAGGGGAGTTTTAAAAATGACCAAATCGTGTTTATAGTGTCTACAAAGAAACCTGGCACTCAACTCAAAATCGTTTAGAAAAGTCCAGAGGAGAAAATTGACATGCATTGACATGAAAAAATCGAATAGCGATCTGGAAAAAATGAAAACATCGAAGAAGAAAAATGAAGAAATGAAAGAACTAAATAGATTTACAAGACTTAGAAATAAAATCTTAAAAAAAATCCCGAAAATAAGTTCAACGAAAAGACCATAAAAGTTCGATGTTTTGAAATTTAAAATTATAATAAAAAGAGCGAAGTAGCCTTTCCGTTGAACTATTTATTTAGAATCCATCCAAGCAAAATTTCGCTCTGGCGAGAAAATAACAATCAAAAGACGGCCCTACTACCAATCCTATGATGCCCATTTTAATTACCGTAGTAACCGCGATGGTCACCATAGGAATGGTGGTAGGAGCTATCACCCCATCCATCATGATCCTTAACTATGAGAAGTGGAGGGTTTGTCATTGCTGGGTGGAACAAAGAATGATCCTCCCCCAGACTTCTTCCACTTTCCATAGCATGCTTCACTGTAAGTGATGGAGTCTTGACAGTTATTATCCCGACTAAATTGTCGAAACTTGTGCTTGGATAGATTCTGGGGTTTCGGGATGTTCTTCTTTAGCTCATTCACCTCTTCGTTCAACTTCTTCAATGTTTTCACCTTCTTCTCCAAAGTCGCTATCCGATCTTTCATGTCATCGATGATATCTTCCAACGTTATCTCCTCTGGTTCTTTTTTCTCTTTCAAGATGACGCCAGGCTTATAAATATGCAACAATTTTGGCCATCCGTTACTGTCTATCTCGTCCTCCGTCATCCTCATTAGCACTGGTATACCATCTACAAAGTAGGCCAGCCCTGTCGCCTCCGGATCGATAGACCAAACCTCCCATATCTTAATAAATGACCTCACCAGATTGCCGTCATCATCCCGTTTTTCCCGTGTCAGAAGACTCATGAGTGATAAATTGAACAGGACAATACTGATGACAGCCAATGTATTTTTGTTTTAGTTACAGATCTAAAGAAACAAACAAATCAGCATTTAGATGAATATAAACAATAATGATATTTTCAAAGAATTCTCTCAAAACCGCTAAAACCGAGCAAAATAATCTTGTTTTATAACTTTCGGTCTACAGTTACATGTTTTTTTTTTATAAGCATAACGCTTATAAGCATATGAAGGCTCAGATTTGCAGAATTCCTAAGCATAACATGAGCATATATGTCAGCCTAACATATTTTTCAAGTGGTCATTTTTTTCTTTTTTTGTTTCATTTTTATCTGGTTTGGTAGAGGTCAAGTAAAAAATAAGACATTCCACGGCTAGCTACATTCCACTGCTCCCAAAATCTGAACAAATTTTTTACAAAATTTCTGAAATTTCATTAAAAAACTTGGCTCGGGGTGAATCATAAGCATAATTCTTAAGCATGTAATAAGCATAAACTATGCCTGGATGCTTTGAGAACTTAAGCATACACGAGCCTGACCAAGGGGCATACACTTGCTTATAAAAAAAAAAACATGTATTTTTCTGTTCTTTAAATTACCCAACTTGGCATGCAAAATTACAGTTCAAAGAAAGTTGTACGACAAGACTTTTTTTTATTCTTAAACTATATGAAAGACAACAAACAACACTTCATACATATTCATTTCAGTAAAAATAAGCTATACAAAATTAACTGCAGCAGCTAGGTATAAAATACCATTAGGAGATCAGAATTCTCTAGGCCAATTGATGCCATCTGGAGAAAATTGAATTAAGTCTTGAAATCTGGAGGATCTCTAGGTATAAAATACCATTAGGAGATCAGAATTCTCTAGGCCAAGTAATGCCATCAGGAGAAAATTGAATAAAGTCTGGAAATCTGGAGGATCTCTAGGTATAAAATACCATCAGGAGATCAGAATTCTCTAGGCCAAGTAATGCCATCTGGAGAAAATTGAATGTCTTAAAATCTGAATAAATCTTTAAAACTAAAAACATTTTTTGATTTTTGTAGTGGTCCTCCTTTCCTCCCTACAAACCACTTGAATTAATCACCTTCTCCTTTAAAGCTTTAAATTATCAATTTTGATCGTTCCGTCGATTTTATTTCAGTTAAATATTTAGTTTATTAATATTTGAGTTGCTTTTTTGTGTCTTTTTGCATTATTTGATTTTTTTTGTTTTCATCTTTTTCTATATAAATTCCAACTATTTCAACTTTTCAATCTTCTTTGAAAAAATAATCAAATAAACAGAACATATTTTTTAGAAAAGTCTGAGAGAACAGGTAAATCATTAATTTCATCATCATCACTAAATTCAATTTGAAAGAGAATTTTCCTGGGAATCTTATGGGGTTTAGCGAGTTTTTTTATTTCAGCTAGACTCCAATGTACTCGATCATCTTCTTCTTTGACACGGTACCTAACTTTTCTTTCCACAATGCATTCAGGATTTACTAGAAATGTTGGCATAAGGGTCTTTATTTGGTTGTTAGAAAATTCCTTCATTCTTGAATCATTTAAGTTTTCGAACAGGTCTTTTTTGTGGCTGTTTAAAATCTCCCCTCTCTCTTGAGAGAAACTTAAGTTTCTTAGGCTTAACAACTTGATCAGGTTTTATTCTACTAAATTTCATGATAGCTTTCAAATTATCCAGGAGCTCCGACCAGGGCAAGTTGATTCTTTTCCCATCTTCATTCATCCTTGTTTTGTTGAAGTAAGACTTGGAACAATCTACATCCATTACATCTTTATAAAATGCAATTTGTAGCAAAAGAATCTTGCATTTGTGTTTATCTTCTTCAATAGAATTAAGGTTTTCTTCGGCTTCCTGTTCTATTAGCCATACTTTGTGCCCTGCTTGGACTAAATTGTTGACTGCTAAGGTTTTTTTCGCTGCTGCTTTCTCTTTAATTTCAATCTTCTCTTTTTGTTTTTTTTTTCCAATCTTTCTTTCTTCGCAGAGACTAAAGTAATTTTCCGTTCATCATATTTTGCTTTCATTTTAGGAGCTAACTTTCGGGCCTTATCTAATATTTCATCACGTTCATCAATAGTTTTACTTTCAAGCCAATCACTTGTGTCATTCTTGATTACATTGTAAACGCTTGTATGGTTTGTATACTAGCATTAGGTTTTGTACGAACAAGCAGGTCAAGAATAGCAAAATCATTCTTTGAGGCCTTATTTGTTGTTGGTACATTGGATGAGATATTTTGTATATTTGAATCTACGCTCCAGTATTTGCCTCCTGGTAATTGATCACGGCACTGTCTTTCCAAAATAATTAATTATTGCATAGATAATTATTTCAAGAGATTGCTGGGTCAATGTGTCAAACTCCTCATCAGTTTCTTTGAAAAGGCATTTGAAAACTTCATCCTTATCATGAATTTCAATATCATTGAGTGTAAAAATTCTTTTGTCCCGAAAAACTCTGGAAGCATCTTTAGCAAGTTCTGATAACTTTATTTTCAGATTCAAAAGATATTTGTTTAATTCAAGAATTGACTTTTTTTCTTCAATGATGCGCCACAGAGGACCAGTTAACAATTTGTCTATAATACCTAGAGCTCTTACCTCTGCAAGGAAAAGTTTGTTTGAGATATCTTCCTCAACTGCCTTCAAAAGATTGTTTGGATTTGGCCACTTCTTAATAAAATCCTTGATTGAAGTATGATGGTAAAACAGTACAGCTCCATTGTAAAAGAGGATGTTAAACCTGTTCCCAATGAAAGGGACAAATTTCGAGGAATCTCCTAGTCCAGATAAATAGGACTCAAAATAAGAGGCGACACCTGCTTCATCACTACCTCCTGTGTGAAAAGCTTTACAAGCAGTTCGCACAAGGTGTGCAGCACCAGATTCTTTGGTATTGAAAGCAAACACTGTATCAAAATCATCTGATAATAGGAGTTTTTCGAAAGAATTTAAAACTTTAAACCTTTAAACCAAAATTAGCCAAAAGATGCAATTTACAAAAAAAATTGGCCATTTCAGACATTTCTTTTTGTTGAGGGTCATTTCATTCCACTTGTCTATGGCAGTTGGTAAAAGTTCCTCTCTCCGTTTCCTTAGCTTTTCATTAAACAACGGCTTCACTAGACCAAGGTCAGACATAGTGCTTCTTATATATATTTGCAATCATTTTTGAAAAAATACTAGAATTAACACCCTCACCATTCGAAATCACTTCAGCAAGGTCCTCAATCGACTCTGTGAAACATTTCATAACCGCCCCAGCATCCCCACCAGCTACCCCATTGAGTCCAAATGACAATGTCCTCTTACCTTGTGTAGTGAGCTGAAAATTCTGATAGTGCCTGTGGTATTTTGATGTTCCATCTCCGTGTAAACAATTACTTTTCTTTGTTTTATCAAGAAGAGTCTCCCCAATTTGTAACTGTGCAACAAACAAAGCTTCATGTTGTATTCGACACTTCACTCCAGTTGAAGGGAGCTTTCTGATATCCTTATTTGTTAGTTTTTTTCAGTACGCATTTGATGACACCATAAATCTTTTTCATGCTAACATTTAAATGCAGTAGTTCCATAATGACCTCACGGATTTCATTACAGTATCTACCATCATGAAATGTGACTACTTCATCATCTTGCAAAAGCGCAACAAGCTGTTGCAATTCTCTGTTTTCACCATTTAAAGTTTTCAGCTTTGAATACACACTTTCTAATTATTTTTCAATTTTCTCAATATCTTTGCCATTGACCTCTGCTAATCTAATTTTAGTTTCATCAAGTGTTCTTTTCAAATACCCAGCTTTCTTTTTGAGAGCTTCTTTTTCTCCAATTATCTCAATATTATCAAATTTGATTTCTCTAATGGTTTCATTACAAGAATCAAGCTTGGATTCAAGAAGTTGAATTCTCTTTTTTGAGTCAATGTTCTCTTTTGTTTGTGCACTATTGGTTTCTTTTTTTTCCTGAAGTGCAGTCTCTCTCCTATTGAGTTTTTTTGTCTATGCTTTTTATTTCCTTGGATTTTTCTTTGTTCGAAAGTTCAAGTTCTTTTAATTTTGATCTCTAAATCAGTAAGTTTTTTTTCCTTTTCTAAATAACATTTTTTGAATTCATCTAACTCTAGACGAGTTTTTCTATCTTTAATAGACTCAGAAAAAGTACCTGAAAGTGATTCAAGTTCTCCCAGTTTTTGATGATAAGCTTCAGTTAAATCGTCACAAGAAGACAACTTTATTTTTAAGCTCTTATTTTCATTTTTGAGTTTAAAAGCAATATTTTTAAGATATTCTTCTTTATCAGTTGTACAGGCCGCTACGGCTCTTTCCTGAAGAGTCTGTCGAATAGGGAGAATAAAATTTTCATTCAAATGCTTTTCTTTCTCTTCAGAGCATTTTCTAGATAAATTTTGCAGTTTTTTGTGTAAACGTATAACCTTCATATAAATGGCATTGTCTGAGCATTGAAAATGACCAAAAGTTGCCCGAAACCCTTCCACTATATTTATTTACTTTTATCCTCTTACAAGTTATACCATTGGATCACTTCTCTATTTTTCATTTTTAGAAGAATATATTTTTCCTGTATATAAAGAGGGAAAACTCAACCTAAGCTTTGCAGCCACAAGGTATACAACATTCACGACCCTTTTTATAAAGCAAGTTTTTTGAGTTCGTGACTTTTTATTGATAATTTAATGACTCATGTTCAGGTACAATAGAAACAAGATAACATTTTTAGACCAAAAATATATTGATTTTGGAGGGAGTAGATGTTGTATGCTTTGTGTGAAAGCCTTACTACCCTTTAGTTGACCAGACAACAGTGTTTCGTTGTGGTTTCCAAAAATGGAGCCTCCTCCTCCCCATGGCAGGGGACCCCTTTTCTGAAAACTTTGCCTAAAATTGCAAAGAAATACCAAGATTCTCCAAAAACCCTTCCGGGTGTGAAAGATGGTTGGATTGAGGGTATTACGTAAAACGTCAAAAGGAGAATAATACGTCTCATTAGAGCTTTACTGAAAATGCCTCATACAGTAGACACATTAGACTCCCAGGCTTTTAGTCAAGATAAAAAACAAAATAGGCTCCTTGTTTTTGACTTTTCAATATGGTTGACAGAAGAAAATGAAAGAATAGATAAGACAAGATCAAGAACCAGCACGCAGTAGCACCATTTTTCACAAACAGCACAGAAGGAAAACTAAGTACAGTAAATATAAACAAAACAAATAGGTCAAGATTATCAAGTATGTATGGTGAAATTCTTATCATTCAACCACCCCAAAAATGCAACCATACAGCTTCACAAGTCTATCAAATAAGATTCCATTTGGATGGGATGCCATCAATTCTTAGTACCACTTTCTCAGTTCCTCTCCACTGTGATTTTCCCGCCTCTCCAAATTCACAAAAGATACCGCAGTAAAAAGATAGTAAAAACTAAGACGGGGGTTCTGTAGGAAATTTGAAAATCATAAAAGTGAACTTTCGCAGGGTTAAATGATCATTAGATATAAAGTGTTTATAGTTATTGGAAATCTTAATTTCTGTTCCTACAATAAACAAAGTGTGCCTTTTTATTAAATGCGGCTAGAAAAAAGTTGTGACAGAAAAGAGTTTTCAAAGCCCTGTAGAATTTTACTGGGGAAAATTACGAATTTAGCACACTCAGGAGAAACTAAGTGAATCATCAAGGCTTTCAAGACAGTTTTTGTTTTTTTTTAAGATAGAAGGAGACCTTGCGAACTTTTGATTGAAAAATGTATACATTTTTCAAAAAAACCTAAACCCTGTCTCAACTTTGAAATCGCGCTTCCACTATATTTCGGCGAGAGCTTTTAGTCACGTGACTGAAAAGACTCAGGGTTTCATCAGTTTTGTCTTTATAAATTTCAATAAAGTTTTTCACGTTTAATATTTTACAGTGGACATTTGCTTTAAATTTCTTGACAGAACCATTCACTGACGTGCCATGTAATCCTTCAAGTAGGGTAGATCGTCAAAATGCAAAGTCGTAAAATTCAAAGTGTAATATTTTTTTCTGAAAATTTAATCTACTGTAAGACATTTGGCACAATTTTTAAGGTCAGAGGGTCAAAATCCAGCATTCCCCAGGGTGGGTCCTGATTCGCACTATAGCGAAAAATAGTGAAAAATGGCCTTTTTTTGCCATTTTTGACAGTTTTATTGCCAGTAAACCTAACAATGCAGCTTTTATAGTTGTCTCATACCAGATTACATCAGATAAAAGTAACATAAGGCAAAGAAAATCGGTTTTGAGGCCAATTTTAGCCCAAAATAGGCCAATTTCATCGAATTCGGGGTAGGAAAACGGCAAAAAGTGCCTTTTTTCAAGTTTAATAACTTTATTTCTACTAATGCTACAAGTCTGAAATTTTCAGCAATGGAAATATACATAAAATTCTCTAGGAAAAATAAAAATCTATGAATCTAAAATTTTCATAATGGCGGCCTTGAGTTTGATTCAAAGTGAAAAAGGCGAAATTTCTGCAAAAACGCTCACTTTTTTATCTATGTGATTCTGCAATCAAAATGTCAACGGAATATAAAAGTAAAGAAAATATGACAGAACTATCAATCAGTGTGATAAAATGATTAGGTAAAAATACTTTTTAAAATGTTTTAAATGAAATGAATAAATATTTAATTAAGCTAAGATACAAATTTTTCAATAAGTTCAAGATTCAAAAGCTTGTATATTATACATCGCCGTGTTGAATATTCTAAAGAAATGTCAATGTTTGGTCTGATTTTGAGAATGCAAATCTTTTTTATTGTGTGGCGATCAGCTGGAGAAGTCCACCTCCAATAAACTTGTTTGTGCACATTTGAAAAGTTGGCTTCTTTCATTAAAATTGCATCTACCCTATCACCACAATTGCGAGCAACTTGACCTGGGTAAAAGCCATCTTCAAACATACCCAGGATAAAATCATCTTTATTTAGCTTCTCGTTTGCTTGAAACCTTGTTGAAAGGATTTGCTCTATGTTATCATTGAATTCCTCTTGGTCTTGTCGAGGATTACTTTCATTAGCAATGGATGACTGTTGACTTTCATTCTCACCAATAGCCTTTAACTAATCCTCCATTGTTGCTACAGCTCGAAGACCAAGATCTTGGCTGTCCATCAGCAGTGAAATGTTTTCAATTTTTTGTTGATTGGAGATTTTTCTTTGCTGGAAAAGTGGACAGTCATTTTTGATTTTTGTCATTGTGAATTTCCGATACCGAATTTCTAGATCTAATACTTTGCTCAGCGCTTTCTCATCTTCAATTGTATCAACAATGTTTCGAAACTCTTCTTTTGAGGAAAGTGGTCACCATGATTGGATCTACATTGATTGACAACACGTAGGATGCGATTCATCGTAGTAATTGCAGCAATCTCAGCATTGGAGCAACCCTTCTTTCTCAGTGCATCTTGTCGTTCATCGAACCAATCTTGCATTTCTTTCAGGTATGCTGCTGATTGGCGATTTTCTTTGGATCTCCACTCGTAGTTATTGTCATTCGTCACAAAATCTTTCCCATATTTCAACACAAGATCGTCAGTGACCTGTAAAAGTGGATCATTTTTGAGTTAGCTATCACTTTCCTTGTTATTTTCTAACTAAACTTTCAAGCATTCAAAATTTAAATTTCAAGAATGGCCATGATGAACAATGATTTTAGACAGTTAATTTATATAAGAACCCTTTCACATTTTCACACCTACCTTTTCAAACCCTTGTGGACCAGATGTAGAAATGTAGCGATCTAGGTTTCCAAAATAGTTCTCCACAGATTTGGAGTGGGTAGCATCTGGGTCGTCCATCACTTCAGGAGGAATATTCTTTGAGAATATTGTGTTCATCACTGTCAACTTCGTCACCAAAGCCATAAACATTTCCACGCTGACGCTTTAAAGTGGCTGCCATGTGAAGTAGCATATCCTTGATGCTCTTATCCATGATCTCTTTATTGTAGCTTTCAGCGTAATGCTGTAGGGATTTCATGACATCAAAACCATATGGAGAAGTATGTGGGTCGAATGGATGTTGCCAAAAGGATGCCAAGGATTTGATAACTGGCTCTTCAAAAACTATCAGTGAAGAATTGAAATTTTGCATCTCATCATGAAGCTTTGGTAGAATTTCAAGTAATTGGCGTTGGGTAACCTTGAAATCAAGAAGCATAGGGAGCCGTGATGTGGAATCCTATCAAAGCAACAGTTGCCCATTGAAAAACGCAGACGTCCATCAGACCAACAACAGTGTGAAGATAACAGGACAAGATGTTTCTAACATCATCGAATTCTTCCAGCCACTGCAACCAAATATCAGTAAGATATACCCCACCAGCGCACCGCTCCTCAAACTCCCCAAAACGATTTGCGTAAATCATGTGACCAACATTTCTAATACCATGCTTCTCACAGAATGCAGTGAAATCTGAGTATCTGAAGACAAGAAGTTACACGATAATACGCCATTCAATAACAGACATGCTTAAATATCACTAGCACTTATTGCTTTAAGCACAGGAAAAAATTTTCGATTTCCAAGGTTGGAAATTCAATATTTTTGGGTTGGAAATTTTGGTTTTATAATTGAAGGTTGGAAATTTGAGCGATTACCTTAAGCTGATTTGGAAAACGTAAATTACCCATAGGTTTTGTAGAATAAACCAATGCCCTTGAAAAATCAAGTGAAAAAAAACCATGTAGAAATGACAATTTTCCAAGGCTGGTTGGAAAACATGAATTTTTGGGTGGGAAATTTTTATTTTCCAAACAGTTTGGGAATTGAAAAAAAAGGTCAAACATCGATGTGAAAATACATATTTTAGTAAATTTGATACCTCAAGTTGAAAAACTAGACTTTTTGGGTCGGAAATTTGTGTTTCTCCCAAACAGTTTGGAAAACGTTAAAAATCCATGTGGAAATTACATTTTTCTAAGATTGAGACCCTTTCTTGGAAAACTAGACTTTTTGGGTTGGAAATTTGTATTTCTCCAAACAGTTTGGAAAACGTTAAAAATCCATGTGGAAATTACATCTTTCTAAGATTGAGATCCTTTCTTGGAAAACTAGACTTTTTGGGTTGGAAATTTGTGTTTCTCCAAACAGTTTGGAAAACGTTAAAAATCCATGTGGAAATTACATTTTTGTGAAATTGAAACTCTTTCGATTGGAAAACTAGACTTTTTGGGTTGGAAATTTGTGTTTCTCCAAACAGTTTGGAAAACGTTAAAAATCCATGTGGAAATTACATTTTTGTGAAATTGAAACTCTTTCGATTGGAAAACTAGACTTTTTGGGTTGGAAATTTGTGTTTCTCCAAACAGTTTGGAAAAACGTTAAAAATCCATGTGGAAATTACATTTTTGTGAAATTGAAACTCTTTCGATTGGAAAACTAGACTTTTTGGGTTGGAAATTTGTGTTTCTCCAAACAGTTTGGAAAACATTAAAAATCCATGTGGAAATTACGTTTTTCTAAGATTGAGATCCTTTCTTGGAAAACTAGACTTTTTGGGTTGGAAATTTGTGTTTCTTCAAACAGTTTGGAAAACGTTAAAAATCCATGTGGAAATTACATTTTTGTGAAATTGAAACTCTTTCGATTGGAAAACTAGACTTTTTGGGTTGGAAATTTGTGTTTCTCCAAACAGTTTGGAAAAACGTTAAAAATCCATGTGGAAATTACATTTTTGTGAAATTGAAACTCTTTCGATTGGAAAACTAGACTTTTTGGGTTGGAAATTTGTGTTTCTCCAAACAGTTTGGAAAACGTTAAAAATCCATGTGGAAATTACATTTTTTGTGAAATTGAAACTCTTTCGATTGGAAAACTAGACTTTTTGGGTTGGAAATTTGTGTTTCTCCAAACAGTTTGGAAAACATTAAAAATCCATGTGGAAATTACGTTTTTCTAAGATTGAGATCCTTTCTTGGAAAACTAGACTTTTTGGGTTGGAAATTTGTGTTTCTTCAAACAGTTTGGAAAACGTTAAAAATCCATGTGGAAATTACATTTTTGTGAAATTGAAACTCTTTCGATTGGAAAACTAGACTTTTTGGGTTGGAAATTTGTGTTTCTCCAAACAGTTTGGAAAAACGTTAAAAATCCATGTGGAAATTACATTTTTGTGAAATTGAAACTCTTTCGATTGGAAAACTAGACTTTTTGGGTTGGAAATTTGTGTTTCTCCAAACAGTTTGGAAAACGTTAAAAATCCATGTGGAAATTACATTTTTGTGAAATTGAAACTCTTTCGATTGGAAAACTAGACTTTTTGGGTTGGAAATTTGTGTTTCTCCAAACAGTTTGGAAAACATTAAAAATCCATGTGGAAATTACGTTTTTCTAAGATTGAGATCCTTTCTTGGAAAACTAGACTTTTTGGGTTGGAAATTTGTGTTTCTTCAAACAGTTTGGAAAACGTTAAAAATCCATGTGGAAATTACATTTTTGTGAAATTGAAACTCTTTCGATTGGAAAACTAGACTTTTGGGTTGGAAATTTGTGTTTCTCCAAACAGTTTGGAAAAACGTTAAAAATCCATGTGGAAATTACATTTTTGTGAAATTGAAACTCTTTCGATTGGAAAACTAGACTTTTTGGGTTGGAAATTTGTGTTTCTCCAAACAGTTTGGAAAACATTAAAAATCCATGTGGAAATTACGTTTTTCTAACCATTTTCTGCGCATGTCCTTGGGAAAACCACAAGCGATTTTTCGCTCAAAACTGTTTTGATGTATAGCTAACCTAGATATTAGGCTATAATGTGAGCAGTCAAGCTGTAAGTTTCCGTCAGGTGAGGCGTCTCTTCGGAGCGGCCTCGGTCAATCGCAGTGAGTTCGCACAGTGAAGCACATATTAGTAGGGTACTTGTGTCATAGTTTCAAATAGTGCCCTGCTGAGCTGTGTGAGTGATCCAAGATCAACCACGTATCTGTGCGAACATTAACGAGAGATTGACCGGGAGCCATCGAGCCTAGGCTAGCGAGTGACTGTTCACAAAAACAAAAACCTTGTTTAAGATCTCTTTTCCACATCTCTGCCATCACTTTTCGGATTTTGGCTTTTTTCAACCTGAATTTTCGAAATTTCCAACCTTGTTTAGCTTGGATTTTGGCTTTTTTCCAACTGAATTTACAAAAATTCCCACCTTGTATTTCGGCTTTTTTCAACCTAGATTTTCGAAACTTCCAAACTTGTTTGGTTTGGATTTTGGCTTTTTTCCACCTGGATTTTTGAAAATTCCAACCTTGTTAAATTTGGATTTTGGCTTTTTTCCAACTGAATTTAAAGAAATTCCAACCTTGTTAAATTTGGATTTTGGCTTTTTTCAACCTGGATTTACGAAAATTCCAAGCCATGGAAAATGCAAGATTTCCAACCTTGGAGAATGTCCCACATTTTCAGGTTGGATTTTCCATTGGATTTTATCTTTTTTCCAACTAAGAAAACTTGAAATTTCCAACCTTGGAAATCGAAAATTTTTTCCTGTGAAGCTTAGCAAAGGATAACTGATAACTCATTAATTATCAAACATTCAAACTCGTACTTGACAAAGTTTCTAAAAATCATCAATCATCGACTTAAATCGAATAAATTTATCAAATTCATATAAATTATCAAACATTGTATGTCTTACCTGTTCCACATTCGACCATGCCAACGTATTGATGTAAGACGCATCCATATATCCAGAATTTGTACCACAATCACCTTATCATTAATATTCATCTCGAAGCCGGTTGTTTCGGGGAACATTTTTTCTTCCAATATGGCCTTGATAAACTTCGAAGGTAGTCTCGATTGATTCTGGGATGGCAAGGACATAATGGAGAACACAAAACAATTTCCCAGGTATCCAGGAGCTACCAATCAGCTTGCTAATCTCCAATGCAAGGAACTTGTTTACTTTACATAAATCGGAAACCATTGTTTTGATTGACTCCCATATTGCTGATAGATCCTTATTTGATGCCACTATCAATCAGCAGCATGTGAACGATAACTCCTGCCCAGGTGGCACGATCTCCCTTTCCAATCCTTTGGGCTTTCAATGCTCTGATTTTACCTTTGACTTTTACAACAATGGCAGATATTTCTCCCACTTTATTTCTCGAGGTTCCATCTGGAATAATGAACCCACTATGCTTGACTAACTCTTCCCCAATGCATTTCTCAACATAAACAGCAATTCAATTAAATGATGATTTCGTCTCACAGTGCACAACTCAGGAAAGATATTTGCAGAGTTTTCTTTGTAGATTGCCTGCTTCTTTTCGATTTCTTGCGATAAGAATTTATGTAACTTTGATTTTGCTTCATTGTCCAAGTTTTCATTTTCATCTGAAGAAATCTCTTCTGCAACTTGGATCTCAGCTTGTAAATCCTGGTCATCATTGTAAGTGTTACTAATCAAGTTACTTGATAGCTTCTTGACTTTCCTTTTCATGTTGACATAGTCTTTATCATAGAGGTAAATATCTTGATTGACTATGAACCTCGGTGTCCCAAATGTACCCACATTTGATGGCTTCAGCTGCACTCAATCATTCAGCCATGATCAATGATAGTGCTTTAAGGTACCTTGGTTCTATGATGTGTATATTGTTTGGTATTCCGACTATTGTCTGTAATGACAAGTCATCTACTTGTACCGATTTTTCACAAGATATGACAGGGTAGGAGAACTTTTTATTTTTCTTTCTTGTTTCAATAATTGATGATGTCTGACCAGTATGACCTACAAGAGGAGACTCGTAATCAAAGTCAACTGTCTTATTATTATCTGTTACATCATCAGAATCATTATCAGTTTCAAAAGCACTTTCTCTGACATCTAAACCCCTTGCCATCATTTCTCTTGCATATTGTTGGGCCTCCTTCTGTAAGCGTTGGACCTCAGATGCATTGTACTCATTAGTCACCTTCCTTATTTGCATAATGAGAGAGCGGGGTCCACATTGGTCTTCATAAAACTGGCTATCAAAGGCTCCTCCAGCCTTAACAACTTTTAGAATGCTGCCTTTGTTCAATACGTCAAACAGTTTGTTACCATATTCAATATCCCAAGGACTGTGCATATTTAAATGATGATCTGGGTTCGATCTTGTTGATTTAGGAGTATTCTGGGTCGACTTTGGTGCAATCTGGCTAGGAGACGGTGTTCTATGGGTCAATGCTGGTGATGTACATGTCAAGGTTGATTTATTCAAAGTTATTGGAGTAAGAGGAGAAGATCGTCTGCAACTTTTTCGAGTAGGTTCTGGTGGCAGTGGTGTTGATCGGCGTTTTCTATGATTCTTGTTTCCACTTTTCTTCAGGTATTTCACATAGATTTTATCTAGCTGCTCATACATTTGAGTGATACGAAGCACACTGCGGGGACAACAATCAGCCTTTTTCCATAAATCGAATATGATTCTTGACATATCTCTGATTCTGAGGTTCCTTTGATGGTAGCCTTTCCTCGACAGGACATATTTTAAAACCTCGTTGTTTGTTGGCAAAGCATCTTTTGCAAATACAAATTCAGTTTCCAGCTCGAATTCTTCAAATATAGGCATCCTGTAAATAGATGGTGTAACTGCCGAGGCACGGCAGCGAAACCTGGCTGCTCTCGTGCTTGGTTTACGTCATCTTTTGGTCTTTTTGTTTCGTGTCTCTTTTGTCTCGTTTTCTGTTGCTCTTGGTTTCCTTTGTTTTTGTGTCATTCATTTTGTCTTGAGAATTACGTTCCGTTTATTTTACGCATTTTCCTTTATTAAAGTAATTAATTTGTACATACGGTAATTATCTAGTAATTAATATAAAAACTAGAAGTTGTCAGTAGAAATCATTCATTCACATCTGAATACTGTAAGAGAGATGATGAATGATGAAGTGATATAGTTCACAAACGTTTTTGGTATTTTTGACACTTGAATGTGACTGCTGACGGCTTCTAGCCCCAAAACATTGTTAATTTAGTAAGTATATTTTATTTGTTTAGCATTAATATGTTAGATTTCAGTTTAGTTCATTTGTTTCTTTGAGTGCCTTTTTTCTGTTCTACAGTACCTGGGATTAGAGATTTTCTATAGTTTTGTACATTTTTCTAAAGTAGTTTTGTATTTTTTTGTTCTAGACTATCGTTTCAATATACCGTTTATCGGAGCGATTGAGTATCAATTTCCTGTCCTGAGATAAGTTTCTTCGGCACCAACAGTAAATTAACAATAACGGGGAAGGCCAGTACAATGTCAGAAAGTCGTGTCCGAAAATATACCACAAGAATGAAGGAGTTTAAAGAGAATGAACTCAAGAGCAACGAGCTCAAATGAAGGCGAGATAATACCATCAGGAAAATGTATAAAGTCATGCACAGTATCGATGAGTTAATATCTCAAGGTGGAAATGTGTCTGAGGGATTGGACCAAGGTCGTGAACTCGACAAAGTATACAGTGAACTCCTCAGTATCCATGAAGAAAGTGAAAATCTTCTCGAATTCGATGATTCCAAAGTAAGCGAAAGCAAGTTGGAAAGAGTCGAAAAGGATCTTGGCAAGCATAAGGCCAAATTCGAACATTGGGTAAAAGGAGTTGATGCGCATCACATAGTCATCCAATCCACTGAAGGCGAGAAATCCACAAACAAATTACCATCTACAAATGAAAGCAAGCCTGCGAATCCAACACCATCTATATGTAATTCAGCAGGCAGAAAATCAACCAAATCATCAAGGTCCAGCAAGTCATCAAAAACCAAGTCATCTAAGAGTTCCCATTCGAGCAAAGCTTCTAGTCTAATGTTGAAAGAAATGGCTAGAATTGCTGAACTTAAAGTTGAAGAAGAATTTTTATTACAAAAGCAAGAAAAAGATCGTGAACTTAGAGAAATTGAAGAAGCTCACAACAAAATGAAACTTCAATTGGAAATTAAGAAATCTGAGGCAAGAATGTCAGTTTACCAACAAAACCAAGATGAAGAAGGCAAGCTTAGCGAGTTCGACGAAATTACCAATAAGCTGCCAGTCGACGAATCGTACACTATGAACTACATAGAAAGGTTGCAATCATCCATACAACCAGACGAAAAGTGTAGCGTCAACAAGGCAACTAAAAACATTAATGATAATGATCAAGTTAATTTACAATCCAGCGATCAAAGCAAAAGTCATCATCACAGATTCAAATCAGTTGACGAGCCTTTCAAAGACAAAGTCAAAGAAGCGGGACCATCAGTCAAATTCCAAGTTGTAGAGGCAAGTCATACAGAGGAAATGACAAAGTTGGTAAAACTAGCCAGAGCACCTGCAGTTAAAATTGACTCTTTTAATGGAAATCCAGTCGATTTTCCATACTTCATAGCGAATTTTACTCAAGCAGTTGACGAAAACGTTCCAGACGAACGAGGCAAGTTAACCAGGCTGATTGATTGCACCACAGGCGAACCTCATGAGTTGGTCAAGTCGTGTGTTTACCTAGACGACAAAGATTGTTATCAACAAGCAAAGGAGTTATTGAAGAAGAAGTATGGCAGTCCACATACGATAGCAAGTGAATACAGAAAACAGTTAGTGTTATGGCCAAAGCTAAAGGCTAATGACACACAAGCATTCGACAGATTCGAAAACTATTTGATCAAGTATCAAGCTTCGATGCGAGCAATTGGCAAGAACAGTCAGTGCAACTTAGAACTGATTCAACTACTTCAAAGCAAGATGCCACCATTCCTACAAGAGAGATGGAACAGAAAAGTCTATCAGTCCAGAAGGCAAGATAAAGAGGCAGAGCTGGAAGATTTTATCAGCTTTGTATCAGAAGAAACGGTAGTCATGAGTGATCCTTTCTTCTCGAGAGGAGCAATCAATGAGATGTTGAACAGAGCACCATCAGATTCGAACAAACCGAGACCTCCAAAGTCATTTCGAACCGGTGTTGACGAGAAATTGTGCTTATGCTGCAAGAAGTCATCACACGATCTTGAGAAGTGTCAACTGTACCTTGCACTAGACCTGCCGTCTAGAAGAAAGTTCATCTACAAGTGGAGATTGTGCTTCTGCTGTCTTAATCGAACATCAGATTCTCATCGAGCCAAGACCTGCCCAAAGAAACGCAAATGTCAGGTCTGCAAACGAAATCATCCAACCACTCTTCATGATCCAAGCTACCAACCAAGGACAACAACTCATCCACCAGCAACTACCCCACCAGCAACTACCCCACCAGCAACTACGAATCCATCACCAACTTCAGAAACTACGACCACGACACTGACCACTTGTTCGACAGGTGTCAACGAATTAGCTACCCTTTGCATCGTTGCAGTGAAGGTCCATCATACCAGCAATCCAAACATCTACGTCGAAACACTTGCTTTACTTGACAACGGCTCACAAGCTACCTTCGTAACCGACGACGTCCTTTCCAACCTAGATGCGCCATCCACCGATACTAACCTTGAAATCAACACTGTATCTGGAACCACAACCGAGAGAAGCTCTATAATCAATGGTCTCTGCGTTTGTGCCACTGATCAACCTATACCCTTGTCAATCAAGCTTCCGAAAGTGTACAGCCGATCAACACTACCTTCAGACGAGGCTGATATTCCTACACCCGCTCAGCTACAACCATGGCCTTACCTCAACCAAATCGCCAGTCACTTACCTAAAATCAGAGGAAAAGTTGGCTTACTCATTGGGTCAAACTGTCCCAAAGCTCTTGAACCAATGGAAATCGTTCATAGTCGAGACAATGGTCCATTTGCTTTCAGATCACGACTTGGTTGGTGCATCACTGGTCAAGTCAAGTCAAATTCATCAAGCACGTCTTGTCATCGAATTCAAGTTCAAGATCGAACCGATCAATACTTTCAAGTCAGAGAGTCATTTAAAGATTTGTCGTTAAAGGAAATGATCATCAAGGCATCCACCTTAGACTTCCACGAATCCAGCCAGCTTATATCCCTGTCTCAAGACGACAAACGCTTTCTCGAAATCATGAAGGACATCAAATACAAGGATGGACACTACTACTTACCACTTCCACTGAGAGATCCACACAAGATAATACCCAACAATCGATCGCAATGTCTTCAACGAGCAGCATGGTTAAAACAGCGACTTCTAAAGAACGATCGAATGTTCAACGATTACAAGGCCTTTATGCAAACAAACATCGAAAAAGGCTACGTCAAACTTGCTTCAAATTCACCAACACCAAACAAGACGTGGTACATCCCTCACCATGGCGTATACCACCCGCGCAAACCAGACAAAATCCGCGTCGTATTCGATTGCACAGCGAAATATCAAGGATACTGTCTCAACCAAGAACTGATCCAAGGACCAGACCTCACCAATCAACTCATCGGAGTGCTGTTAAGATTTCGACAATATCCAGTGGCAGTCATGGCAGACATCGAATCAATGTTCTACCAAGTACGAGTACCAGAAGAATTTCACGACAACCTTAGATTCATTTGGTGGCCAGATGGCGATCTATCGAAGGAGCCCGTCGACTACCAAATGTGTGTTCATCTATTTGGCGCCACATCGTCACCTAGCTGTGCCAACTACGCGTTACGACAGACAGCTGACGCCAACAAAGAAACGTACGGTGACGAAGCATCCAAGTCGTTATATCGAAACTTCTATGTCGACGATCTTCTTAAGTCGTATTCAAATGTATCAACCGCCATCCAAACAACTTCTGACATAACGAAAATGTGTCATTCGGGAGGCTTCAGACTAACCAAATTCATGTCAAACGAACGAGAATTCCTTGCAACCATTCCAGACCAAGAAAAAGCCAAATCCCTGAAAGACCTCGATATGTCTCGTACACAACTTCCATCCGATCGTGCGTTAGGAATGAAATGGTGTCCAGAGAACGATATCTTTACCTACCAGCTTTCAACCAAAGAGAAACCACTGACACGAAGAGGATTGTTATCGTCCATCAGCTCTGTTTACGATCCATTAGGACTTGCATCGCCATATCTTCTCGAAGGCAAAAAGCTTCTCCAACTCATCTGTTCCGAACGATGTGGATGGGATGAACCGTTAAGCTCCGATCAATCATCAAGATGGATCAAATGGAGGAAGGAACTCGTAATGCTTGAACAACTTCAAATCGACCGATGCTTTCGTCCCAAGGAATTCAAAGACGTTGTATCAACTTCGCTTCATCACTTTTCTGATGCATCTGCAGACGCTTACGGTCAAGTATCCTACCTTCGTTTTAAAAGCAGCCAAGACGAAATCATCTGCAAGCTCGTCATTTCAAAATCAAGAGTAGCACCAAGAAAGCGACCAACTATCCCACGTCTCGAATTGACAGCCGGAGTTATATCAGTCAAGGTATCCTTGTCACTCAACAACGAGCTTGATTTGGAAATCGACAAGAACCACTATTGGACAGATTCTCAAGTCGTTTTGAGTTATCTACTGAACGAAGTCAAACGATTCCATCTATACGTAACCAACCGTGTTCAATTCATTCGTGAACACACCACAATCGATCAATGGAAGTACGTACCATCGAAAGAAAATCCAGCTGATGATACATCGCGTGGTCTCAACCTATCGACCACTAACAAGAATCAACGTTGGCTAAAGGGACCAGTATTCCTTTATCGTGACGAATCGAAATGGCCAACTCAACCCAAGAAGTTGTCAATCGGTGAAGACGATCGAGAAGTAAAACACGTCAAAGTCAACACAATCAAGGTAACTTACGACGCAATCGCCATCTTGGAAATCCGAATCAGTAGTTGGATCAAGATGAAAAGAGTCATCGCTCGAATGCTTCAATGGTTGGTTAGGTATCGCCGAAAACTCGACGTTTTGATCATTCAAAGTGCAGAAACGGTCATTTTCCAATCGATTCAAAGGAGAGCTTTCGCCAATGACATCAACAACCTAACGACAAAGAAACCCATCAAACGACATGGATCACTATGGCGACTTTCACCCTTTCTCGACTCAAACAGCTTGATTCGTGTCGGGGGAAGGATATCTCACTCGAACGTACCAGAGGAACTCAAACACCCAATCATCCTACCAAAGGAATCAAACGTCACCAAGATGATCGTTCGAGCAGCCCATCAACAGATGCAACACGGAGGAAGAAATGCAACATTAAGTCGATTGAGAGATCAAGGTTTTTGGGTTATCAACGGCAACTCGTTAGTGCGACACATAATTTCGAAGTGTGTCTCGTGTCGTCGTCTCCGTGGAGCTCCGTCAACTCAGAAAATGGCCGATCTTCCAGAGGATCGAACGACTGAAACAGCACCTTTCACCTACGTTGGAACGGACTTATTCGGTCCGTTTATGATCAAAGAACGACGAAGTCTTCTCAAACGATACGGTATCATCTTCACGTGTATGAGCAGTCGTGCAGTTCATCTTGAGTGTGTATCCACGATGGATACAGACTCGTTCATCCAATGCTTGAGACGATTCATCGGCAGAAGAGGCAACATCCGTTTACTACGATGCGACAACGGCACCAATTTCGTTGGTGCAAGGAATGAGCTTGCCAAGGCTCTTCAAGAGATGGATGAACAAGCCATTACTAATTTTCTTTTGAGTTTAGGTGCTGACTTCATCTCTTGGAAGCACAACACACCTACAGCAAGCAATCACGGGGGTGTGTGGGAGAGGATGATCAGAACAACACGAGCAATTCTATCTTCACTGATGATGACACATGGTGAATCACTCAATGACGAATCATTCCGTACACTGTTGGTAGAAGTCGAAGCTACAATCAATTCACGCCCGCTGACAGTTGAATGTATCAACGATCCAACTAGTCTAACGCCGATATCACCATCCAACATCTTGACGATGAAATCCAGCGTGGTAATGCCTCCTCCTGGTCACTTTGTCAAAGAAGACGTGTTCTGCAGACGACGATGGAGACGCGTACAACACATCGCAAACGAATTTTGGTCCAGGTGGCGTAAAGAGTATCTAACAAATTTACAAGCTCGATCAAAATGGTGCAATGCCAGACGAGATCTAACAATTGGTGATGTAGTTCTTATGAAAGAGGACACCAACAGAAACTGTTGGAAACTCGCTCTTGTTCAAAAATTACACAAGAGTCAAGATGGTCACGTTAGATCTGTTCAAATCAAACAAGGGTCAAATACATATGATAGACCCACAAATAAACTTGTTCTTCTTGTTGAAAATGATGTCAAAATTTTGAAATCAAGTGAATGTACTGAATAAACTTGATACTGAAATTTGGTTTGAAAGTTAAATGAATGGTCAATGGTTATGGAATTCCCATACGAGGAGCCTAACTTTATTTTAGTATTTATTAAAAAAAAAAAAAAAATTTTTTTGAGTGCATTTTTGTCAAGATGTGTAAACCATCTTGAGGGGAGCCAGATGTAACTGCCGAGGCACGGCAGCGAAACCTGGCTGCTCTCGTGCTTGGTTTACGTCATCTTTTGGTCTTTTTGTTTCGTGTCTCTTTTGTCTCGTTTTCTGTTGCTCTTGGTTTCCTTTGTTTTTGTGTCATTCATTTTGTCTTGAGAATTACGTTCCGTTTATTTTACGCATTTTCCTTTATTAAAGTAATTAATTTGTACATACGGTAATTATCTAGTAATTAATATAAAAACTAGAAGTTGTCAGTAGAAATCATTCATTCACATCTGAATACTGTAAGAGAGATGATGAATGATGAAGTGATATAGTTCACAAACGTTTTTGGTATTTTTGACACTTGAATGTGACTGCTGACGGCTTCTAGCCCCAAAACATTGTTAATTTAGTAAGTATATTTTATTTGTTTAGCATTAATATGTTAGATTTCAGTTTAGTTCATTTGTTTCTTTGAGTGCCTTTTTTCTGTTCTACAGTACCTGGGATTAGAGATTTTCTATAGTTTTGTACATTTTTCTAAAGTAGTTTTGTATTTTTTTGTTCTAGACTATCGTTTCAATATACCGTTTATCGGAGCGATTGAGTATCAATTTCCTGTCCTGAGATAAGTTTCTTCGGCACCAACAGATGGGAAGTTTTACTTTCAAACCTTATCAATATATAATGTTAATGACAATGGAACAAAGGTATCTGACAAGATAGAGCTTTTTATACTAATTGATTTTTGAAAAATAAACAATTTTATGATATAGAACTTGCTTGCTGCACTGGAAAAATCAGAAAACACAAAGAATTAGTGTATGAGTGATCATAACCTTTCGAGATGTAGAAAATCAACCTCATCCTAAAATATACATGATAATTACTTAAACTGGAAAAGAAACTAATTGAACTAATTGTTGAGCTGGAAGGGGATTGAACCGTCAAATTCTCACTATTACGCAGCTAACGCCACCATGTTTTTTTTATGTTTATAGTTTTTGCTGACGAGCCATTTTTCAAACCTTTATTTTTATTTTTATTTTCGTATTCTTCGTCACGGATAGTCACGTGACTTCGAAAATTGCTCTCGCTGTAAAAGTCTACCATTCTGACTCGGGTGAAAACATTGTATATCGTTCAAGCCTGTCCAAGCAGTTTTGACCTGAAATTGTGTGGAACTGACTATCTCAAGATGCCAAAAAACTGTTGTGTTACTTATTGTTATAACAATAATTTGAAAAATCCAGATAAGAGCTACTATCAGATACCAACTGATCCTTCGAAGAGAGGAAGATGGTTGAGAGCAATCAATCGTGTTGCAACAACACCTGATGGTAGAGTGATTCCTGGAAAATTATGATCGCCTAATTCTGTCTGGACTTATGTTTGTTCTGACCATTTTATCAAAGGTAAGTGATGCTCTGGTCCAAAAGACTCCAAACGAAATCATTGGGGTACAAAATTAGGATGTGTGGGAGTGTTTATATGAGTCATTTCCCTGTATATATCTCATTTCACATTGTTTGTGACTTGTTGTGATTGTATGCCTGCTCTCCATGGTGTAGATATTTTTATGTAGCTACTATAGCTGTAGCATACGTATTATTTAGTGATAAATCATAAATATTTTTGATTTTTTAAGAGGGAAGTGTGTGTCGAGACAAGGTAAAGGTGAAAATAATTATCCTTTCATCCTTTTCATCTATCACAGAAAGCTCACTTTACCACTTTTTGTTTCAGTAATGACAAGAAGAACTTGTCATAGTGTTCCTGACTGAGCCACTTTTATGCTTTAACTCTTTAATTTTTGGATCTAGAAATGTCACGAAGGTCACGACTTCAAAGCCCTGATTTCCAACCAACATCTCCGATCCAAATGCCAAATCAAAGTCAAGCTGTTCCAAATATCAACGAGGAAAATGAAGGAATAAGTGATGACATCATAATGCCTGATGAAAATGAAGCTAAATGTGATCATTCCAGCCATAAAAATGATTTACATTCTGAAGAGCTAAAACGAATTTATGAGGAGATGGACAATTTGCGTTTGCAAAGGGATCAATTGAAAAAAGAGAATGAAGAATTGAAACATTCAATGGCATCTTCTGGATTGAGATATCAGGCTATTAATAATGATGAGGCAAAATGCTTACTGTTAACAGGATTGAAACCAAAGGTCTTAAAATCTGTAATTGAGTATTTGAAGAAGGCTCGCAGCCCTTCCCAGAAACCACCAAAACATTCAATGGAGGACCAAATTTTGCTTACCATAATTAAATTGAAGCACAATCTTGTTTTTGAACTACTGGCTCTGATCTTTGGTGTTTCCCTGACAACGACCATAGACTATTTCTGGAGTTGGATTGATATTATGTACATTAATTTGAAACGCCTCATTAAAATGCAAGATAGAGACAAGATTTTTCGAACCATACCGGAACATTTCAAGTGTAAATTCCCAAGGTTGACGTCTATAATTGATTGCTTTGAGGTATTTGTTGAAGCCCCTAGCTCCCTTATAGCAAGAGCCCAATTCTACTCACAGTACAAGAAACATACAACCATCAAAGTTTTTATTTCGTGTACACCCCTTGGTGCGAAAAATTTTGTATCTCAGTACTATGGTGGTAGAGCTTCTGATGTACAAGTTGTGAAGGAATCTGGCTTCTATTCTAAGTTTCACATGCCTGGTGACCAAATATTGGCAGATCGTGTACCTTTATTGAGGAATTTGCTGCCGGAAGCTCTAAGGGAAAAATTCAACTTTCAGCTAAAGAAGTAGAAGTTTCCCACAAGAATCGGTGAGGATTCACATTGAAAGGGTAATCGGGCTCCGGGGGGGGGGGGGGGTATTTAGGCAAAAATGGATGATGGGTATGTGCGGACGGTAAGGGTCGGTTTTTTCACCTTTCAAAGTCTCTCTTAGGGTCGGAAAAATCAGAAAGTTTTAAATTAGTCTCTCTAAGGGTCGGAAAATTCAGGATTTTTAGGAAATTGTTTTGATTTCCAGAGAAAAAATTGTAATAAAGTCTTTCTAAGGGTATGACTTTTTTTCAAAAATCGGAAAAAAAAATTAAAAAGTCTCTCTAAGGGTCACTTTTTCAGCAAAATTCTTTCTCTCTAAGGGTCGGTTTTCGGAGGTCCCGTCCGCACATGCCCCTCATTCGCCAACCCTAGTACCCCTCCCCCGGGATCGGGCTATTACGTAATAGATACACTATTTTGAAAGGAATAATTCTCTTAAGACTAATAAAAAGTATTAAAGATGAAAACAGCTCTTCGATAATTGCCAACTGTGACAAATTGGTTGTTGTATGCTCAGCCCTGACGAAGTTAAATGCAAGTATAGTATTCGATAAGGATAAACCACTACCAAATACTAAGCTACTAAAGTTTCTCTTCCTATCAAATGGTCGATGAATCAATAAAAAAAGTGCCTCGAATTTGAGCAGAATAGAAAATCAATTCTTGCTTTTTCTACACGGTTTTGCAAGTGTTTTTCTCCCAACACATTTGGGGTGGAAAAAATTGAAACAGATTTTGCAATTCATCATGTAATCTTCGTCATTTGAACAAAGGCTACATTTCTCACCATCCTCAGGTGTATCATCTGGGATAACTTCTAACTCTAGTTGTCGAGTCAAAAGTTCGTGTAGAATGATGCGCTGCCAAAACATGTCACTTTCTCCAAGGAATTCTAAGTTTTTATCAATACGTATAGTAAGATACTCTTTAGGGGTCCAAACAAAAAATCACAATAATTTGTATCGGTTGCCAACATTTCGAGTTGCATCTGGTAGTAATATTGATGATCTTGTTCTAAGTAATAAGTTCCAGTAGCTTCACAAAATTTCACATAGAAATTGTCATTGAGAATTTCTTGCTTCAATGAAAGATTTTCATTGTTACCTGTTGTGTACGGGCATTTGACTTCCACTGCCCCATATGAATAACAGGAACAATAAAACAATCCCCTGACTCGGGAAGCCGCAAACCATGGTAAAGGAAAATAGATTGACAAACCAAATGATTTCATATCGAAGTCACTATGGGTATAACAGTCCATGATTGGTTGGCAATCACCAACAATATAGTTTGGATTGCCTTGAGTTTCACAATATAAGGCTAATGCTTCGGATTCGTTATCTCGTCCCCAAACCAGAGGCCTTCTATTGATACGTTTTCTCTTATCTGAACAAATTCCTTTTATGACGTTTTTGTTGAAATTATCAGGCGTTGATTTACAAACTTTCTGAAAAGTTGATCCAGTTATTCTACCAGCTCTTTGCTGGTACCATGCAAAGCTTAATGATTGGTTACGTGTAGCTTCCTCAACATACACATAAAATTCTAATGGCACTGCCTTTAGGTCTGCCATTGTTTTTTCAACTAAAAGGTTATAATCATCAAGAGCTAAATATACGTTGTTTGAATTGTAAGTAAGTAAGTATTTATTTACCTTTTTAACACATCTGAAAATGATACAAGAGGCGGAATCAACAAAATAAAAAGGAAGGAGACCACCTTATAGCTGAGCTAATCAAAAAAAGATGCGGCCACCTAAGTGCCGAAAAAATTGAAGCAATAAAAAATAGAATAAATTTTTGCTTTCTTGGTTGGGGAGGGGGTGTGCTCAATATTCCCCAATACAGTGAGTGAAGGCACGAGATTTAATGAAATCATAATCAGATGAGCTCAAGGTTATATCAGGGTACGATCGCTGTAAACAATTCCATTGTGTTATGCAGGTCTTAGTAAATGATTTGTTACCAAAAGTTATAGTGTTAAAGGAAGGAACAAAAAGAAGTTTCACCATCAGCATCAAGCTGAATGAAGTTAAAAAATTGCAGGAGATCGAAAGGTAATCTGTTGTTCAAGAATTTGTGAACAAAAGAAATATTAAGGCATCTGACAAGGTCGAAGATTTTGAGAATTTTAAGATCTGAGAAAAGTGGAGAAGAAGGGCATTGAGAGTTATTAAAGGTCATGAGACGTAAGGCTTTCTTTTGAAGAATAAAGATAGGTTTTGATGTAGTATTATCAGTGAGACCCCATAGTTGGCAACCATATTGTAAATGAGAATGGAAAAGAGCATAGTAGATATTAACAATGGTTTTTGTTGAAACATAGTTCCTGAGCTTCGATATAATACCATTGGCTCGTGCATGTTTTGATGACAGAAAGGTGGTGGGTGCTTTCCAGTTGAGGTGAGAGTCAATCAATATACCTAGATATTTGATATGAGAGCTATGAAAGATTTTTTTACCTCCGATTTTAAGGAAAGGATTGAAAACAAGAGTTTTACGATGGTGTCTAAAAATTAAAAATTCTGTTTTCCCAGCATTAAGGGAACTTTTGTTGGCTTTCAACCAGGTTTGGAGGGATTTGAGGTCACGATTGACTCTGTTGCATGAAGAAAGAAGATCAGGATTAAAATGCAAGAGGTGAGTATCATCAGCAAAATGGAAAGTTTCACTTGAAAAAATGGCATTGTGGAGATCGTTAATGTAAATTAGAAATAAAAAGGATCCCAAAACAGAGCCTTGCGGAACCCCATGAGGAATTATTTTAATAGTGGACTCAGTAGAGGAGATGGAAACAAACTGAGATCTATTAGATAGATACGATCTAAACCATTCATTAGGCTTGCCTCTGATACCATAGTGATTTAATTTTGAAATTAGAATAGAGTGATCAACGGTATCAAAAGCCTTTTGCAAATCAACAAACACACCACATGCAAAGTTACCATCATGAAGAGAATTCCAAATACGTTCAACAATGTTAAGCAAAGTGTGAATGGTTGAGTGCGATCTACGAAAACCAAATTGGCGCTCAAAAAATACACGATGAGAATCCAGAAAAGTAATAGTACGAAAATATATAAGTTTTTCAAGAATTTTTTCAATGTTGGAAAGTAAAGAAATTGGGCGGTAATTGGAGATTTCAAGAGGGGAGCCTTTGTTTTTGAAACCGGTAATTACTTTGCAAAGTTTAAGCATTGTGGGGAAAGAACCAGATTCAAAGAAAGGTTAAAAAGAAAGGACAGTGGTCCAGAAAGATCAAATTTTAGAAGGCGGAGGAGTTTTAGGGGATACTATTAGGACCAGATGATTTATTTAGGGAAAGGGAATTAATAATTGACAAGACTTCAGCTGGGTTGACACGGTTAAGAAATATAGAATTTCTGATGCGGCTCTTAAGATAATGGAAAAAATGACGGTTGGTTGGACCAATGTGGGAGCGAACAGTATCTGCAATGGAAGTAAAGAAGTCATTGAAGCCATTGGCAACAACTTTAGGATCAGACGTCAGAAGACCATCAACACGAACAGAGGAGGGAGAAGATTTAGAGTTTGAACCAATGATCTCTCTTATGCCTTCCCAAACTTTAAGAATATTAGTAGCATGGACAGAGAAATAATGAGAGTAATGATTATTTTTACTCTTACGTGTAAGAATAACTTTAAGGTTTTTGTAAGTTTTGTAGCGTTGATAATAAAAAGATTTCATAATTGGGTCTTTCGTTTTGATGTATTTTCTGGAGTAAAATTGGCGTTGCGAGATTGATTTAATTATTCCAGGGGTAATCCATGGTTTTGCTCTGTTTTTTTGTTAGCGCTTTGTCACGGTAACAGTTGGAACATGTTGATCGATTAGTTTTTGAACTAGATCATAAAGTTTTTTGAAAGCTTGATCATCTGTCATGTGATATAATTTGTTTGCCCAATCAATATCGAGAAAATCTAGAATAAAATTTTCTTGGTCAAAATTTTTCCAGTCTTTCCTGAAAGTTTAACCAGGCTTTTCGATATTAGAAGAACCACAGACAAGGTAGAATTGGGGAAGGTGATCAGAGATAGAGTAAAGCGCAAATTTCCAGAGAAGCTACGTTTCTCGGAAATTGAAGAAAAGATATTGTCAATAAGTGTCATAGAATGGTCAGTAATACGAGTGGGAAGAAAAATATTAGGTATAAGAAAGTGCGAGCCAAGGTTATTCAGGTAAGATAAAATGTTATGGTCAGATGATGCGTTCAGGAGGTTAATATTGAAGTCACCAAGAAGAAGCATTTGTTTGTTTCTTTGCTGATTTTATTTAAAATAGGTTCTATGAGTTTGTTAAAGTCATCGAGAGAAAGAAGTGGGTGTTTGTAAATTGATCCAACAATAGTATTAGTAGAATTTAGAAAAGAGATTTCAGCAAAAGTAGATTCAAGAAGAGTTGGACTATAAAGTATAGAGTCAAGGTCTTTACGAGGTTCGTAAGATAGATTATTTGATATGTATAACATAGTGCTACCAACTGAAGCCTCAGTTGGAGTATAAATTGGTTCTTGGAAGTTTTCAAGATTAAAATTAAAAGAAGGTGTTTTGTCTTTCAAAAAACGAGTCTCAGTAATAGCCATCACGTCAAAGTTATGGTTGAGTTGAAAGAGAAGAGTAGTTAAGTCGTCCAGGTGCAGAGCAAGAGAGGCAATATTAAGGTGCATAGAAGAAAAAGAAAAGGGACTGTTTTCACGAATAAGTTTTTGAAAGTCAGAGGTTTTGTAGTACTTACAGTTGGCCGCTGTCAGATTGTCAATGTCAAGGCAATTATTTTGACAGTGATCGGAAATTAAGCTGAGATTACGAGCAATATTAATGAGTTTAGGGTTCAAGGTACCAGAGGGGGGAGATTGAAGTTTGGGTTTGAAAGGGAGTGCGCCAAGAAGGCATTTGGGACAGTACTAGTTTTTAGTACTGTTTGATAGAGAATGAAATTCAGCAAGAGATAAACCAGAGCATTTTAGGTGAGTCCAGGGATCACAGGAATCACAAAGAATAGAGTTACCTTCATTAACTGATTTAGAGCACACTGAGCAAGGGAATTTTGTAGGCATGATGTAAAAACTTACTGGTCTTCACAGGAGTCAAAAACGCGAAGAAAAATTAACATAAACACTAGGTCAAAATTGAATTCAGAATGCATTGTGCGAACCCGCATTTATTCTGCAATCTTGAAATTCGATGGAGAGAGAGAGAAAAGAAAAAACTAACGGAACCGAAATAATTCAAAACAAAACAACCCGAGTTGCTGTTCAGACTAAAATGGGTAATCACAGCACGCTAGGAAAGACAAAAAAAAGGGAGTGCCGCCGTAGCGAGCAAATTAAGAAGTTACAGTTGTTTTAAAATCAAAACCTGGAAATATTTATAATGTATACGTTTTCTCTCTATATATCTTCTAGTAATAATAAATCCCTAGGTAAAATAATATGCTAATATACTGATGCGCTCCATCGTAGAGTCTACTATATTATATCTTCCCTGTCTTTTAATAATGACTTGGGTATTAAATGTCAAGTTCAGAAAGTTTTCAATATTTACAGTCGACCATGTTACAGTTCATGGGTATTGTCCGTCGTATCGCTTGACGGGCTTTCTATCTCGGATCGGATATCTCCGTGCTGGTTGTGCTGGTGTTTTGTCTGGTGTTTGTTCTTCAGTGATCTCCTCTGGATCCTGCTCTTCTTGTTTGAAATGTAGTGGCGGTGTTGGTCGGAAATGGGAAACGGTTTTTGTCCGGGTGTATTGCCGGACGATCTGTAGCCGTTTATCATTTGTGGTTATTGCTGTAACTTTGTACTGTCTGGGTTCGTAAGCTGTGAAAAGTTTATTTTGCTTTCGTTGTTTAGAATGACGTATCTCCAACTTTGATGTTGTGATCCTTGGCGTTTGTTCGGTTTATCGAAGTATGTCTTGCGGTTGCTTTTGGCTTGTTCTTGCGTATCTCGTGCCTTGGTTATTGCTCTCTTCGAGTCGTTTTTTCATTGAAGGTATGGTAAAACTGGTTTCTCTTTGGAACATGAATTGTGCTGGTGAGAGCTTTGTAGTACAGTGAGGTGTATTTCGGTAGGTGAATAAGAAGTTTTGAAGTTGCTTTCTCCAGTTGGCTCTTTCAAAATAGGCTGATCGGACGGCCTTCATGAGCGGCTTCATGAAGTTTTCTGCTTGGGCGTTGGCTTGTGGCCATAAAGGTGTGATACGTTGATCTTGATTCGGAGTCTTTTAAAGATTGCCCTAATCTTATAAACTTGAATGGTGGGCCGTTGTCGGAAATGACGGTTTGGGAATTCCAAATGTCGAAATAGTTCGTTTAAGAAGTCAATTAGTGGTCTGCTGAAGTGAGCGTATTGGTTCGACAACTGGAACTTTGACAATTGATCGATAAACGAGAAGTAATTCCGTTTGGTAGCGGCCCGAGGTATCCAGATTGGTTTTCCCAAACTTCTGTTGGCGTAGGCGTTACCGATAACTTTGCCGGCTGGGTTGGTTTGGCTTGGACTGGCAGGCTGTCACAGTATTTGATAAGTCGTTTCGATTTTTTCGTCAATGTTTGGGAAGTAGACTTTGGTTCGTAAGAGTGCTTTGGTTTTCGTGATGCCTAAATGACCGATGTGGGCTAGCTGCATGACCACGTTTTCTAGAGTTTCCGGTATGACGATTCTGTTCAAATTTAGTAGCAAATCAGATTCAGTGTTGACGGTGAGTTGATTCTTGATGTTTTTGTAAGGCAGTACTTTATGCAAGTGTTCCTTGATTTCGGATGTTGTTACTGTTCTAGTTTGTACCAGGAGTTGTTTCTACGAGGTTAGCGACATCGTAAGCGGGGTCCTTTTTTTCTTCTCGCGAACGTCTTCGAGCGAGATGCGTTTGGGCATGCGTTTTCTGCCACGTAGTTGACGTACTGTTCGATTTCGTTGTTGTTTTCGATGGGACTTCCGATAGGTGTTGCTCGGATTCTGCAATGTTGTCTTTCCTGCGATGCTGTAAGTCGAATGTTGTAATCCTTGTAGACTCAAAGTCATTTTCTCAATACGTAGCGGTACTATTGAGTTGGGGTTGTTTGATAAAGTAACGATCGGTTTGTGGTCACAGTACATTTTATATTGTGTACCGTACAAATACAGTTTATTATGTTCACATGCGTATACGATTCCGAGGCATTCTCTTTCGATTTGGGAGTAGCGCTGTTCTGCAGGGTTCAGGGCACGTGACGAATACGATATCAGCTTATGATCTTCTCTTCCCGGTGTGTTTTGTATTATGACAGCAGAAATTCCAAATGGGCTGGCATCTGTGTAGACGGATGTTTCTTTTTTCGGATCGTAGTACCCGACGCACGATTCAGATGAAAGACTGTCTCTGAGTGTTTCGAAAGCTTCCTGGCACTCATCAGTCCAGGTCCACGACGCATGTTTACGTAATAGTTGTCGGAGCGGGTGAGTTAACGTACTGTACTGTGGTATGAAGCGTTTAAAGTAGTTCATAAGTCCCAAAAAGCTCTGGAGTGCTTTGACATCCTCTGGTATTGGCATGTTTTTGATCTCGTCAAGCTTAGCCGGGTCTGGATGCATTCCTTGGTCAGAGAATACGAAACCAAAGAACGTTAAAGTTTTTTGGCTGAAAAGGCATTTCGATAGGTTGAGCGTAAGCCCCTTATCTTCGCAACGTTGTAATAGATTCTGTAATGCGGTATCGTGCTCTTCCTGGGTTGTCCCGAAAACGATAATGTCATCAATTAAGTTCATTGTCCCTTTAATGTCCTTTATTGTTTCTCGTAGGGCGTGTTGTAGTTCCTCTTGTGCCGAGTTTACACCAAAATTGAGCCTTTTGAAGCGTTTTATCCCGTCTTCGGTTTGGAACGTGGTAATGTATCTTGAGTCCTTGTCTAGCTCTAGCTGATGGAATGCACTTGTTAGGTCGAGCTTCGAAAATACGGTGGAGTCTTTCAGTTTGAATGTTAGGTCCTCCAGTGTCGGTATAGGATATCGGGTTCTCTGTATGGCTTGGTTTGGTCCTCCCATGTCGACGCACAGTCTGATGTTTCCATTTGGTTTTAAGGCGATGACCATCTGGCTTATCCAGGGAGTAGCTTCGTCGGTGATGGTTTCGATTATTCCGGCATTCTCTAGTTTTTCAAGCTCCTCTTTAACTTGTTGCGGATGGCGAATGGAAGACGCTTTCTTTGTGCGTGGGCGGTACTTTTTGTCGATTTAGCTTTACTTTATAGTCTTTCAGTTTGCCGATTTGGCCATTGAATACTGTGTCTTTGTAACGATAGAGTTTCTCTTTCAAATGTTCTGGAATTGGCTTTTGTGTGTTCTCCGGCGTAGTAGCTTTTTCGATGTTGTTTACTGTAATCAATTGAAGCGTAAGCAGTTGTGCCTGATAAAAGGTTTTTGTGATCAGCTTTATCGTAGAATTTGTGTTTACAAATTTCTTTTACTTTCGATTAAAAGGTTTATTTCACCTATTATTTTTAAGATCTGGCGAATCATTCCGTATTTTAGTTTAGTTTTTGTGTCTTTAAGTTTCAGCGTATTGTTCATTCTATTGTTTATTTTCGAATGTGCTTTCATTAAGACGTTGATAGATGCACCGGGTCGATTAAAATTTCGATAGGGTGTTTCGATCAGTACTTTTGTTTTGAGTCTTCTGTTGAATTTTCCCCTCCGTTTTAGCATTTGAAGTTGTAATATATGTTCGAAAGTTCCGAATTTTCCTCTACTTTGTTCTCCCTTGGTTTTCTCGACACACTGATTGGCTCGATATGTGAATCGCTGTTTCGTCGCTACGTTTATATGGTTTCGTGTAGGTTCCGTCTCGCTGATTTCGGCCCATTCTCTGACGCGATCGACAAACTCTTGCAAAATGATCCGGTTTTCCGCAAGCACTACAGTCTTTCCGAGTGCGGCGCATTTGGTGGAATGTGGGAATTCCCCTCCACAACGATGCATGACTTTTTTTCGCTTGCTTGCTCGCGGAGTTAGACGAGTTCGAGGCAGTTTCCTCTTTGAGATTTTGTTGATATCCTCAGCTTGTTTTTTCGATTTCCTCGGTGTGAATTTTCATAGTTTCGAATGTTTTTGCGATTGTTAAAAGTTCATTTAAAGTTTCTGTGGATTTTGAAAGCTGTACTTTCTAAGCTTTGAACTGTTTGTTGAAAGTTCTATCTGTTGTTTTATTTCTTTTCTTTGTCGGTAACCCATTTCAGGGCTTGCTCGTGTACGTACGTAGTACTGTTGTGTTTGTTTCGTCCTCTCTCTGACTCATCTTTCGAAAGACGAATGTTTCGTAGCTTAGATTAACCTGAGGTTTGAAGTGGTTTTCAAATGCTTGGACAACCTCAGCGAAAGTTTTGTCTTCATCCTGTGGGACGATATTTTCGTAGATTTCATAAGCCTCGTCTCCACATAACGTAAGAAGCATGGAAAGTTTTTGTTTATCATCGGTAACAACAAGCGAGTTGCACAGTAAATTAAACCTCTTTATGTATCTCTTCCAACTGCTGAATAAAATACTCGTATCCTCTCCAGTACAACAAAATGGAGGAAATGAAGGTAGATTTAAATTTTTCACAGCCATATTTTCGTCGCCAATATAATGTATACGTTTTCTCTCTATATATCTTCTAGTAATAATAAATCCCTAGGTAAAATAATATGCTAATATACTGATGCGCTCCATCGTAGAGTCTACTATATTATAATATTGACTTTAATTCCTCTAAGTGTTCGATCTTTGTGTTGACATCTACTCCATTTTCTTTGGTAGAAATAAAAATTGTACCATTGTAGACCCAGAATCTGTCGATGAGATTTCCATCTTAAAGTTTTTTACACTGACTCCACAAGAATTTAGAATAGGGAGCTAAGTTGCAATTTATGAAAATTTTATCGTCAATACCCAGTTGTGAAAGCTTCCCTTTCGTTTCAATATTACTCAAATTTTTCTTTCTCTGATGTAGAAGGTCACACAACTTACGGTTTACAAATCTCACGATTGTCCTTGGTGTCTTTTCTTTTTTATTCTTTTTCAAACGATGGCAGGCTTCGATGTCGTACTTGTTAATTCCGATTCCAAGGGTGTCTGCAATACCTATAACTTTTGATTCTAAGTCTTCTTCATCCTCCTTAGGAATACCACAAACTTCGATATTGTTACGTCTGTTATATTAATTTATATTATTCAATTCAGTTTCCAATTTTATAACCCTTTTTTGGGTGTTCTGAAGTTCTGATTTGAGCGTTCGATTTTCATTTTTCAGTTGTTTTATAATATCATCTGTAGCTTTGGATATCTTTGTTGTGAGATGTGCTGTAAGCTGTTCTTTCAGCTTAGTAGTCTCGTTAGATAAAATTTCCAGTGTGATGGACGATTGTTGTTCAAAGACTTCCTCAGATCCTGTCGAGGAGGATTGTTTTTTCCTGCCTCCTGTACCTCATCTAGCCATTATTGTGAAGATGTAAAGATGTAATCAAAATGTAAGATCAAGATAGAATTTGACTCTTCCAGATGTAAGTTTACATTAGCAAATCAAGAGCACGCCCGACCTCGATGAAATCGAAAGCGATCTGAAAAGCGTTTTGAACAAGTGTCTAAGCGACTGCGGTAAGTTTGGACGAGTTTCTTGTTGTGGATTTTGTACCACAAATCTCTCTTGGTGTTCCCCAAAAAGACTCAATGCCACAGTTTCTGGTGAGTACTCTTTGACATCCTTTAAGAAATCTTCAAAATAGTCAAGTTTCACAGCTTTGAGTGGGGGTGTTTGTTGTTCTGATGTTTTGAGCTTTGCTTTTGCTTTGTCAGAGTAAATCATGATGTTTGCAACTAAAGCACCGTCAATATTCTTAGTAAAATTCTGATTCCATAGCTGCGGTAGGTCAGTTGGGGTAACCCTCGTAAAGCCGATTCGAACTGCTGCTTGTAGGAAGGACGTACATCAGCAATCGCAAGAATGACATCATTGACTTACATGTGTTTTATTTCCTGTACCCAGCCGGCAATGTAGAATTTAAATGATTCTAGTGATTTATACTTCTCCATAGCCTCTTGAGAGTAAATTCCTGTGTAAAAAACAAAGCATTATATAACTGTCAGGGATGGACAGTGACAATGTATGTACAGGGACAGACAGCTGATGTGTGGTGCGTGGATTGCAGTTCGGGCAAGTCTAGCTGCTCAGGTGCAGGCTGGTGTCCAGAGATTGACAGGAGACAAACACAATAGAACGTAAAATAATTCATCGCTAGAAAAATTACATACTTGGAGATTTGATCAAATAATGATAAAGGTGGGGATATGTATGCTCTGGCCATTGAGTTGGATCAGAAGTCCATTTTTGTTCCTGCATTTGCAATTCAAAGGGACAGCGTTCCAGACCTAAAGTAAAGTATAAGTAATTACAAGCTCCCATTTTACAACAAAACTTAAAGTCATAAAAGCATATAGGTTGGGTTGCTCACTATGTGACAATATAAATATAAACAAACAACATAAAACAGGGTTGCTATTATTCAAGTTTTTAGCTTTTTAACTTACCAATAAGTTCTAGTTTTTGTTTATATCTAATCCTTGGTTCTTTTGAAGCTTCTCCATATAATTTTCTGATGAAATGGGGTTTTGGGTAACCTTTTCAGCTGCATTTTCTCCCATCTTGGCTTGTTTTCCAACTGAAAAGCCATAAGAATTTAAGATTGTTTTCACCCAGTTCAAAATGGTAGACCCTTACAGCGGAGCACTACGCAATGTTGTGACGTCACGCCGTGACAAAGAATGAACAGAGCATTATACCCGGGGGGGGTACTAGGTTTGCGAGGTGACGGGTATGTCTGGGCCGAAAATCGAAAATCGACCCTTTGAGAGACAAAATTTTGGTGATTTTGAGACCCTTTGAGAGACTTTTTCCTAAATTTTGGTCCATTTTTTCCAAATTTTGGTTTGATTTTCACCAAATTTTGGTCAAAATTCTTGGAAATCGTGACCCTTTGAGAGAGAAATTTTTGATTTTTGTGATTTTGGGACCCTTTCAGAGACTTGAGAATGAGAAAAAGAAAAGGTACCCTTATGGCTCGCACATACCCGGCACCCATTTTGCCTAAGTACCCCCCCCCCCCGGGGCATTATAAAACTTAAAAGGTTTTCAAAGAACGTGTTTCTTCCACGAGAAAGACGTTACCTGTCATTTTCTTGACAAAGTGACACTTTTCGACAAAAATATTGACATGACAATCAAGTGGGATACCTGCAAGCTTTATTACACCAAATATTTTAATTGTACCGAATGAGATACCTTTGATATAAATAGATGAATATCGTTAAGAGGCAAACACTGGAGTTTAAAAGAGAATTATTCCAATTCGATTCCAATTTCCCCTGGGGGAGGGGTACTACCCTTGTCGACCGACGGGGGTGCTCCACTGATGTTAGAAAAATTGATCCTACGTGGGACTCATTTTTTGAAAAAAATTGACCCTGAATGGGACTGAAATTCAAAAATGTTCTCAATATTTCCTACTTTTTTCCCAAATTTTCCAAAAAAGGTACCATACGAGGGACAGATTTTTCTATGTTAGTGTTTTTGGAACCCTACCTGTGACTCTTGAAGGTGAAAAAGGTACCCTGACCAGCGGGGCATCCCTGTACCCCTTTTTGCCCAAGTACCACCTGGATTCATCTTACGTTTTAAGACTGGTTAGACATAACTCTTGATATTAATGAGTTTTTTGTAATGTAAACAATTTAACAAGCCTCTCCTAACTCTATCCATCCTTGATTAGTTGTTGAATGGTATCTTTCATTCTTTGCTCTTCATCTTTGTATAAGTCGTCCAGCATGTCATCTATTGTCTTCAACATCACAACACCCCTGTGTTCGATTTATTTTGTTATTACCGTGATGTCTGGCAATCCGAGTTCACAAAGATCCTGTCATCAGAGAAACGCAAGAAAAAGAGCGTATAGAGCAAACTTCACTGTGGACAGAATCACCACCAGAGCGTGAAGTAGTGATGATAAAAAATCATGGGATCCTGATTATTTGGTTATCTAGAGCGACATGTGCTGGCCCTGAAACCATTGGAAAATCGCAGCCCAAAGTTCAAAGTACAACGTGTGAGCTGACGATAAATCACCATGGAAACATCACGTCAGATTTAATATTTGGCGTCATAAAACAAATCGTATAAAAGCCGATCATTTGACAAGAAAACACCAGTTGCTGAAACACCATCAAACAAAAACAACAAACAACAACGAGAGGTTGGCAGTGGTAGTTCCCTGCCGTAAAAGCGCTCACCGCGCCCATTGGCTTTCCTAGAAGAACACATGGAAACAACATCATATACCCAGTGGGCACAAGACGTCCTTGGAAAGTCCATTTGAGACGGGAGGACGTCTAGCGGGGACGTCATTGGACGTTCTGTGGACGTGCAAAATGAAGTCACTTCCGTCCGTCCGAATTTGGTCCGAAAAAGACGTCCTAATTGGACGTGAAATGGACGGTATGTGGACGTTGCTTTTAATTTAGACGTCTGAAGGACGTTTTACAGACGTCATATGGACGCCTAACTGAGTCACTCCAACACTTGGACGTCAAAAGGACGTTTTACAGACGTCTTTTAGACGTTTTTTAGACCCACACATGAGTGAGCCGCAGACGTTTTAAGGACATTTTATAGTCGCCATTTGGATGGCAAAACTTTCTCCATTTTTAGTTTTTATGAACGGATTGTTTTTTTTATCAAGACATTAATAAAATACATTATATTATCAAATTCCTGATTACCAATATAACACAATCAGTTTTTTATGGCCATACCTATATCGAAGATAATTCGTTCGCAAATCTAAAAGTCAAATTTCAAAGTATTTCGTAATATTTTCGAGAAAAATAAATAGAAGTACAATTCTATATATGATACACATTTATTACAATTATATTACAATAATAACAAGATAATTCGTTCGAAAAGGCAAATTTGTAAAAATATTTCGTAATATTTCAGAGAAAAATAATTAACGATTAAATAAAAATAAAATAAATAGATAAAATAGAATATGTTAACCTGATATTTGAAAAGGGATAGTTGTTCACTTCATTTACATAAAATAGGTATTTATTTGGGGTTAAATCTCTATTCCCACTATCGAGGATAACAGAGTACTTGAAAGGTATGAACTGAAGTATCAAAACTCAACAAAATAAAGTAAGGAAAGGAAAGGATTACTACAGCAGCTTTTTTAATTTCTGAAGATAATACACATTTTTTATAACTTTCTTCAATTTTTCGGGTCATGGCTGGGGTTGCTTAGCATTCTAGCTCATTCTGAAAAATTTGCTTTGACAACCACCCCTGATATTACACCATATTTATGCTTATTGGATATCTAAAAACCTTATACTTTAGGAGATAGTGAACTTGTCTAATTTCAGGGCTGGAGCACTAGCAATTTGGTTGCTTATAAAAAAAAAATGTGTACACTAAAGTTTCCATAACTCATCGCTACAGCAAACACAATTCTGAGTAAACTTTGGAGATTTATGAAAAGGTCTATTAGATAAGATTAAAGTTACGGAAAGTATTTTTTCGACTTTAGAGCTTAGCTGGGGACTAATTTTTCACTGTTTAATTAGAATCGCTGTCATTTGCAGGATTGTCAATTCCACAAGCAGCTTGGTCTGATGGCTCTGATTCTTTGTCGACCGCACGTTTGATAACATCCACCAAAACACTATTGATTTCATCTTTTTGGTATTTTCGAATTAATACAGCTGTAAAACAAAATAAAATATTTAAAAAAGTACAACACCCGAACAACATGTTCTTTCATTTATTTGTTCACCAATATCCTATTTAATCAAGTTCTAGGATATATTTACACTTTTTCAGCTGAAAAAAAAATCTACGAGAAGGTTACAAACTCCATTCCATAATGATTCTATATCGTCAGTTTTTCGATTTTGGAAAAAACAAGTCCGGTCGAGCCCGTAGAATAATAAATTAATATAATAAGTTTTAACTAATAATGTCTTACCTTCCATACACTTTTGATGCTGTGTGCCTGAAAAATTTTTCTTCTTCTGCAGGCCGTCCTTTGAAAATTTGCTTTACAGCTTTCGCGTCATCATTACGTCTAACGATTTCCGGACGGCGTCCCGCGTACATTTTCCACCAGCTTGCTGAATGATCATCCGCTAAGAGAAAAAGTATATGAGTTTTTATTTTTTTCAATTATCTTTATTTTTAATTTTCCGATTCAAAATGCAGGTCGTCCTGCTCTGTGGCAATTTATCAATTTTCGAGGTCGTTATTCTCCCACTTTAAATATAGTCAGATTAAACTTTACTCGTTTTTCCTTTAAGACTAGTGTATGAAATTCACCCTACTGCCAATTTAGCTACAGCATAGACAACATCGAGATAGCGATTATATACCTTTGCTTTTCTCTTTCCGGTGGATCCCTCCAGTTCCTCCTCCTCTTTCATAAATTCTTCAATTGTATTCAATGGTTATGGAACCTCAGTACCAAAACCTGTTTCATCACTCGTGCACTTCTGATCCTCCAGGAATTGCAGGATCCGGTCTTGGTTTTTCCGGATAGTTTGTATCTCTATCATAATAAGAGTATTGGAATTGTGAAGGAGGGTAAAAGAAAGAACTGTGATAAGTAAATGCCTAATGTATCAATACAGTCTGAAAAACAAACAAAGAATACACAGTTTAACAGTGTAGACTGCGCACGCATATGAACAATTTTCCATTGTTTTGATTTTGGCAACCACGGGAAACTTCACTCTCCCTACACTCTCCCCCGCAAAAAATGGTAGGCAAACATCCAGTTCTCATAAGAAAACCCAGCAGAGAAATGGTAGGTAAAGAATTCCTTTTAATCCAGTTTAATCATAACTTCTTTTCCTCTACATGAATTTTTGTGAAATTTTCATGAGAGATACCTAAAATTGTCATAAATATCATGTTCAAACATCTAAAACATTCTCTTTAAAGGAAAGAAAAAAATGGCAATGTTTACATTTCTCTAACCTTCCACAGTACTAAAGTGGGCATTTTTACCTACCGCCTCTACGGTGGAGATGGCGAGACTGTTAAACGGTGTATCACATATATTTTTAAACACTTCAGCACTTCAAATAAGAGGATCCAGTATTTACTTTTTACTCTAACAAAATTAAATGATCACAAATTAAAAAAAGCGCATTCCTGTGATCTTATGGACCGAATTGATCACATATCTTGTATAAGGCGTGGCTGAACTAATTTATTGTTCTACGGGCCAAACTGACCCTGAATATTGGTTTGCTTTTGACAAACCCGTACACACATAAAGAAAGGTTTTAGAACATCGTGACTCTCGCTATTTTTTGCTTTGCCATTATATCTGTTTTTCAAGATTCTAAATTTATTGGAAAAAGAATGATTTCCAAAGCTGTGTACTTACGTTTTTTTGGCATTGCCCTAAAGCTCTTTCCACCATCTCCATATTTTGAGCGTAGGTTTGACTGAGACGCTATAAAGATAATCATTAAAGATATATAACATTATTTTTTAAAGGCAACCTTCCCACACAATGATTTGAATATTGACTCTTTTTGCAGTGATCGTATTCCAGAGATACTCCAGGAAAATCGAAACATTTGGATCTATGTTAAATTTTCACAAAAGAATTGTCTTGGCAGAAACTTGGAAATCATTTTGATTATCTTTCGGAAAGCAGAACAGAATTAGTATCAAACTAAATCCTCACAGTCATTAAGGAACTTCATGACCTAATTACCCGTGTTGGTGCATGAAAGAATTCAAAACAAAATAATGTTACGGTGTTTCGCACTTTTGCCATTGCTATGGTTCGATTTTCGAGATGGTGTGTTGATTGTGCGAGAAACTATGGAGAGAGTTTGGTAACTGTAAAATATCAAACAATAGCTCTTCTAAGCTAATAACTTCAAAGTTAGACATTTAGTTCTGATAATTTTAACTTTAGCTAAAAAGCATAACGTTCTTCAAGTAAACTACCCGTAAAATATGTTCAAAATTAGTTGAGAGTGTTCTCTTGGGCCCGGATCAAAAGATATTGGACAAAAAATACTTGATGTGATAGAAAATAAGAGAGCAACTCCAAAACTATCTACCAATAATAAACTGGCAATGTTGACGTTCTTATAAAGCTCGGAAACAGAGATAGACTGAAAAATCAAAGTGTTAAACATTCTAGCTGAAGTGATCATATAGCATACTTGTTCCAGAACTGTTAGGAGAATAAAGATCTTTCGGAGTTTCACCTGTAACAAGGTGTATCAAGGTGTATCGAGATGTATCAACATGTAACAAGGTTCTAGGAAAATTGCCCCCGAGAAAATTGCCCCCCGGAAAACTGCCCCCGGAAAATTGCCCCCCGGAAAATTGCCCCCTAGGAAAACTGCCCCCTAGGAAAATTGCCCCCCAGAAAATTGCCCCCTAGAAAATTGCCCCCTAGGAAAATTGCCCCCCGGAAAATTGCCCCCCCCCCCGCCATCTTTTTTTTCACTTTTTTATAAAATCCAATGAAACTACTTCAAATGGCCATTGTAGCTGTAAAATTAAGTAGTTTTGAATTACTCTTAGGGTACCTAGTAAACGGGGGTCAGCGGGGGTGGATCGGAAAAAAGGCCAAAACAGCATAATCCGTACAAAAAAGAAGTTTCAGATTCCGAAAAATTGATAAGCGGAGGAGGGGTTGGATCAGCAATGTCTTGGGTAGAAAATTTTCGAAAAATAGATTATTTTGGTGGGAACTTTTTTGGGGGAATACTGTAATTAATTTTTTAACTGTGGTTGGAATTAATTTTAGCGAATGACAGCGCAAATCTGTTCTATTTCATCTTATTTTGAGCAACTTTGTTGAATTTCAGGGGTTATTTAGCCAAGAAAACTGAAATTTTAATTTTGGTGGGAACTTATTTTGGCGAGTTAGTAAAAATTAGTTCCCTTAGCTTAAGATAGCACGGATAGGGCGCTTAGGGTTAAGAAATGGGGAAAGATTTTTTTGAAAGTGATTTTATTTATTACTCGACTATCTTTCTCCACCTCATACAAAACTTGTAAAAGTCGTTTTTGAGGCGTCTTTTTTCTTTAAGAAAAAACTAAAAACTAAAACATGCAAAGCAGATGGTCAGCGTGAGGAATATAGTAAGAATGAAGTTATCCATTCCATATGACCAAGAAATTTTGTAAAACCATAAAGAAAATACTTGAATAGCGAAAGAAATACAGTATAAAACACATTGAAATTGACTATCGCTAAACAGAGAAAACGCTTTCTCTGTATTCCATGGTTAAACCACATTATTCCTTATAAAAAGCGTCAACTTAATGAAAATTACGGCTGCAACCTGCAAACCGTTTGGACCCAAAATATAGCCCCAAAATATTCTAGATCTCTTAATCCGTTAAGACGCGATCACGTAAAATTGCGTAATCCAAAATCTCCCGAATGTTGAAAATTGAGTTAGATTTAGTTTCGAAAAATGGAAAAATAGGGGGCAATTTTCTGGGGGGCAATTTTCTGGGGGGCAATTTTCCTAGGGGGCAATTTTCCGGGGGGCCGTTTTCCAGGGGGCAATTTTCCGGGGGGCAGTTTTCTGGGGGGCAGTTTTCTCGGGGGCAATTTTCCTGACACCTGTAACAAATAGACCAAAACTTGTAACAAGATTATTATAGAACCTTCGGACTGTCAAATCCTTAAAAACTCTATCTTTCTCTATAGAAGTATGTAACAAGGCGTATCAAGGTGTATAAATGCGTATCAAGAAGTAAGGATTTGACCAAAAGTTGTAACAAAATCCTTTTTAATAACAGTTCCCAACAATCTAATTACGTGACATGTGTTTTAACCTTAAACTAAAACCTAGTTCCCTTTATGTTTTTAATGATTTCTTTTGAATTACTATAACGCCGCACGTTTTTTGTGGTGTAAGCGTAAGGAATAGAAAATGGTCAAATGACTTGATGTAATTAATTTCTGGTCTGTTCCTGTATTTAAGGAACCTTTATCTGAAGAACTCTTTGATCTCTAAAGATCTCTTTGTTCTATCTTGTTTCTCATAAAGGAATAAATAAACTGTTCAATAAGGAATGGTTTATACTCCATTTTCAAAATTGTGTTTTAATTGTTCCTTTGTTCCTTTATAGGATGAATTATTTGTTCTTTTCGTGTTAACAGATAATTTGTTCTCTTACAAAGAAATAAGATGTAAACTTTCGCTAAGGAACGAATTGTTCTTTCTTCAATTTTATAACAATGAACAATTTGTACACAAAGGTATTTTTAACAAGAGAATATTGAGTTCCTTATTAACTTTCTATTGCAGGAACGATATGATGACTAATGTCAAGTTTGTATATTCCCTTGACGTTTGATTTTGCTCTACCTATTGGAGAACAAGTTTGCTAACGGTGGGAATATATTGGTCGCTTAGCATACGGGGGTCAATTGAACAATTCTATTCTTTAATTCGAACAATAATAAAAAGTAAACTGAAACCCCCTGTAAAGGTTTGACAAGAAAAACATGAAAGGCTCTTCTCAAATCAGGTCATTCATGATGCGTCGCCCAATGCGACTCCAGTTCAACTGGAAGAGCTTAGTGGGAGCTGCACATGGTAAAAGAACGCTAAAACTCCGACCAAGCCAGCAGGACCTTCAAGGTGTCCTATAAAGCTATGTTTACATGGTGACTTCAAAAGTTGCAGAGGGTTGAGAAAGCATATCAACACTAAACATCCTTGGTACTATTACTTTGACGAGCAGCCTGAAGTAAAACGTGCGAGGACATGACTGACGTTTCTGTTGCACCAAAGAGAGCATCTACTGCCGGTAAGCCGTCTTTTTCATTGGATGAAGGAATTGGAAGAGACTTTTTAACTTGCCTTGGAACATCTTGTGGAGGTGGAAAACACAATAAGGAGGCTAGACTGATTGGCAAACGAGCTATGAAATATTTTATGCATGCCATGGGTAACAATGAAAATGTTATATGTTGTTGACTGTTTTTGTCACATGCTTCAATTTTCATATCGTTTTCGAAAGTGATAGAAGAAGAATGGAAAGTTGGTCCCTCGGGTGCTGTAAACTGCGTAAAGTGTATTACAGACTTCATTGATTTTCGGAAAGCAAATGGAGTTTCTGACAATACTCTTCGTTGCTTCACAGTTGTGGAAGTTTATCTCAGGCGAGCAAATGAAAACCTTGGCAAGAAAAAGAACTTAGACTGTAATCGAAACCTCGACTTGGAAACCCTTATCGCCAGAAACCGCTGGGCAACATTGAAGGAAATGGAAGTGGTCATACCTTTTCACATGAAACAGTTCAAAAAGATAATTGAAAAGCGTTCTGAAAGCCAGGAAGCAAGATCTCTAACAAAAGGTGAATTGGTCTTCTGTATTCGATTCATCACAACTTTTATTTGTATTAGATCAAGACAAAGCCTACTTTTAAGAAACGATGATTGTTGATCTAATCAATGATAGCATGCATTTTATATCACTTACTGTATCTTTAATTCAAAGTTTAATTTTCATTTAAATCATATCTATCACATGATAATTGTTATTTTGTTATGATATTTAATCTGTTTTATTAATAGTATAATAATAACAATGCATGTTTATTGTTTTAAGGTATATCTTCGACACTTTGATCTTATCAGAAGATACGATAGAGATTATTGATTTGTACTTAGAGTACATCCAACCTCGTCTCAATCCACAATGCAACTTCCTTCTACTCTCAACAAATGGAACTCAATTTCAATCCTTGACTTCAGCTATGACGATCCTCGTTCATAAAGCCATTGGCAAGCACATCAACCCAACTCGTTATAGGCAAATAGTCGAAACGGAAAGCAGCGAAAGGCTTAACTTGGAAGAACAACATTATATGACCAAAGATAAAAAACACAGTTCTACTGTAGCTAAAATACACTATAAGAAGACTACAAGAAGACTCAATCGAGGATCGTTGCAGTAGAGGGACGTAAATGTATGGAAAAGATGACAATGGACGCAAGGTCTGACGGCAACAAAAACCTTGTTGAAATGTTTAATAATATATCTTGTTCTTTCGATTACGACGTATTGAGTCATAGTCGACTTTCTAAACAATCTTGTTTTAATTTTTAAGATAACTGAAAAGTGTCAAAAAATAAAATCAACAATTACACAGGACCTAAAAGACTTTCTTACGAATTCAAATTGATGTCATCTTCTGAAGACTCCGAGGAGTTTGATTTTGAGGCCTTCAATTCTGGTTCTCCAAAGAGAACAAAGAAACAAACTAAAACAACTTTGAAGCGCTCCAAGAGGGAAGGCATGTGCATGCTATCTGGAGATGAGAGCAAATTTGAATCTTCCCAAACAGAACAATTTCAAGAAAAACTGAAGAGTTGAAAGTCCTATAAAAAGCAATATTAAAAAGAAAGAGGAAAGCAAAAACTTGAATCAATATAGGGGAATTGTTTACCGAAAGAAAATTCTTTCTCATAATAGAACACCCGTTTTTTGCTTCGTACATTATGGTCCGCAAAACATAATGTTAGCCAATATATTCTTTTATTTGCTTTAAGAAAGAAATTCCTATATTCGATTATGATTGTTAAAACTGAGGAGAGCAAAAATATTTCTTGTGCATTGTTTACTTTCACTCTATGTCTACTGTAAGATGTTCACAAGGTAGCTTCCATTATCAACATTATTATGCAAGTTAGTTTTTTTCATAATTTTACGGTTGTAATTATTCGTAGTTCCATTGCTTGCAAACAAAAGCGAGAAAAGATTATGCCATTGTTTTAGAATTATGTTATATAATTTAAATTTTATGATAATCATTAGGAATAATCAGCTTATTTTATGCATGGATCGCGCATCGTGAATCGTAAATCGTTAGATCGTGCATCTTAAATTACACCAACCTGCTTTTACTCAAGTCTTTCGGAGGCGGAACTTTGGTCCTTCTTTAGACGGTTTCACGGAAATTTGGAAAAAAATTAGCGGAATTGCGGAATCGGGTACACCCTGAACCCCCCCCCCCCCCCCATTGTTATTAAATGCAAAAATTTATCTGATAGATACTTGTATCTGAATAGTCTTTGTTATGATCAAAACAAGAATCGCAAAATTACGGTTAAATATTTCCTTAAAAATGAAGGTCATTATTGACATATATAAAAAGGAATACTTAGCCTTAGTAAAAGAAAGCAAGGTAGGACTCACACTATATAAATTTACGTATGGTATAATGGAAAGGGGATTCCTTGAGTGGAAATATTTATAGCATTTTGCCGGTAAGATCAAAGAAATAAAAAAAGCGAAGGAAATTTCATATTTGTTTTCTTTCTTTTTTCTCATGAATCAAGACTTATTAACGAGCTTTTGAATTCAAAACACAACTCTCGTGTAACGTCTTGGGACAACCTTCCCATTGAACTTTGGGACATGATAATTCCGAGAGCCCTACGGTGTTCTGACTATTCATCATATTTAGACCATCCTGTACTCTTAGGTGCCAAATAAACGGGGGGGTTGGAAAATTTTTGAGATCTTAATAAACGGGGGAGTCCTAATTGCCGGGGGGGGCTGGAAATTTTACTTCTGAAAACCCAAAATAAGGTAAATATAGGCTAAAATCAGGCTATTTAGAGCAAAATAAGGGTCCTTCTCTTTGACAGCTGAAAATATTCTTTAAAATTAATAAACGGGGGGGTCCTAATAAGGTCCGGGGTGGTTGGAAAATTTTCGAAAAATTAACAAGCGGGGGGGACCGTTTATTTGGCACCTAAGAGTAAACACATACCATGCATTGGTTCAAGTGAACGAGAGATTTCGAAACTTGGCTGTACAACATCGAGAAATACTTCCACGAGTTCATGTAAATAATGAAAATTTTCTTCCAAAAATGGAAAAACGGTGTTATAACTGTCAGTGTCATTAGTCTTGTTCGAAATTGTCCTAAATCTTAAGAAAATCCTTCTGTTTCCTAATGGGAATAAAATTTGGATCCAGCTGATCCCTGACGAGCTTCCTTGGTTCATTATTGTGAACATGTTCTCAAAACACAAACAAAGATAAAAGACATTACTAATGGTTTTAGTTTATATTATACTCTTTTATTTTGAAGATGAGCTCTTACTCGCGTTTTTATCTTTTGTAAGGATAAAAGTTTGATATGGATATTAGTAATTTGATAAAAAAAGTGAAAACTAAAAATTTAATTTTATTCATTATTTGACGTTTCGGTGTCTTCTTTGCACCATGATCACAAGTATAGTAAAAAAAATTCAAAACGAATTTCAATTTACAACATTCAAAAAAATCACAAAATTAAAAAATTACTACAAGGTAATTACAAGTTGTTAAATTTAACAAAGGAACGCATACATCCTAAAAGAGCTCAAGGGGGAATGAAGAGACATGCTCATTCAAGTCCGGTTTGAGCTCCCTTATGATCAGCGTTTCTTTTATAAAAGGCTCTTCATCGATCCGATAATTACTATTATGTAAAACTTTCATATTATCTATGGAAAAATCATGATTTTCAGTCATTATGTGAGTTGTAACCGCGGAGGGTTTCTCGGGGTTACAATGTTCTTTGTATCTGGTGGCGACATGTCTTTTGGTCTTACCCACGTAGAAAGAATTGCAATTTGTGCAGTGCATTCCATACACAATCCAAGCTCGAAACCTTAAAGGTATTTTATCTTTGAAATTAAACAAATGTGCAATCCGAAAGAAAAAGAAAAGAAAGAAAACAAATATGAAATTTCCTTCGCTTATTTGATTTCTTTGATCTTACCGGCAAAATGCTATAAATATTTCCACTCAAGGAATCCCCTTTCCATTATACCATACGTAAATTTTTATAGTGTGAGTCCCACCTTGCTTTCTTTTACTAAGGCTAAGTATTCCTTTTTATATATGTCAATAATGACCTTCATTTTTAAGGAAATATTTAACTGTAATTTTGCGATTCTTGTTTTAATCATAACAAAGACTATTCAGATACAAGTATCTATCAGATAAATTTTTGCATTTAATAACAATGGAGGGGTTCAGGGTGTACCCGATTCCGCAATTCCGCTAATTATTTTCCAAATTTCCGTGAAACCGTCTAAAGAAGTTCCGCCTCCGAAATTCCTTTGAAATTCAAGATTTTTGTCAAAAATTCCGTTTTCCCGCACTAAAATTGTCCAACTTTCCATCTCCGTCAGTGGGTCCAATTTCCGAAATTCCGTCTAAATTTTCGTCAAATTCTGCCACTGCGTTCGAAAGGGCCGATTCCGCTCCTCCGCCAACCATGAAACCCGATGAAACGCCCAATCAATGGGGTTCGAAATAATAATTTATGCAAACAATTCCCTTCTTTCTGGAGACAAGTAATCATCAAGAGTTTGGTCAATGTTTGCCAATTGACCTACTTCAATAAGGGATTCTTCTGAAACGTCAAATAATTTTTTCTCGAATGGTTTTAATTTCGTTTTTTCAGTTTGAAGTGCTCTATCATGTGGTTATAGGTCTTTTTTTGCAGAAAAGTGCTACCAAGGAGTATTTCGGGTCCCATAGCTTCCGAAGGACTTTTCTGTTCGCCTTGAAATTTGACAAACTTCTCAACCTAAGGTTGAACTACCACTAGTGTAAAAATGAACGTTATAGCTAGCATAAGTAGAAGAAAAGCTCAATTTTTACAATCGCAAATTTAACCGCTAAAAATCGCGAATCTTTCAACCAAAAATACATTCAAATATAGCGCTTTTGATTCTCTGAAACAAGCAAAAAAAAATTCCATAATTATATTTGACTATCAAAAGTTACAGGCATTCTCTTGTTTCAACTGCCAATTATATTTGGACAGACTTTAGTCTCAAAACGCAAAAAATCGCAAATTACGCAAAAATTCGGATTCAGCACCCTCAAATTGACCAAAATCAATTGCAAAAGCTTGATCACAGGTATTTTGAATTTTTTCTTTATTTTTGAAGCTTTAGTTTAACCATCCACCGACCACGGTCTACATACGTTATACGTATAGGTTTTTTTTCGTCACCGGACGCAGACCTGATTTAGCGGCCAAAGACCTGAATTTAAAACCGGAGACTTGATGCGTGCAGCGGTCGAATACCTTTTTTAACGGCCGAAGACGAAGACTTGGAGAAAATGAATTGTGGAAATTTGCTATTAATCTTTTTTATAAAAAGATTAATTCAGGTCTTCGGCCGCTAAATCAGGTTTTTGGCCGCTGACGGAATTATACTAGCCATAGCTTTCACTAACTGCCACCCGCACCTGCTTATAACGACTAAATGCTGATTAAGGCTTTTTAATGCTTTATAGTGAAAGTTTGGAAAATTATTAGGAATAATTAGAATGATTCTTCTCAAAAGCATTTTCTTTGGGATATCAATAAGCTATCATATATCAAATATATTTTTTCTAAAAATTTGAATTACTTTTACAAAGAATAAAATGCGAGATTATAAAAGTGTCCAGGTAGAGTCAATTACAAGTACCAAAACACTCAAAAGACATGCAACGATATATTCCAACCAATTTGAAATATAAATGACCCATAGTACAACCAAACTGCATAAAGAATGCCATGATTCTAATAACAGCATTTCGAGCAGTAACCAAAAATAGACAGGTAACAACGTATTTAGGAGTTTTTCCAACGGCTTAACAAAGGATATCGTGATCTAAAATTGTTTACATTAAAAAGATTTAATAGTAATTTAGAACTTGTAACTGCGTCATGTGAAAGGATGGAAAACGATGTGTGGTATAAGTAGCAGTAACGAGGCAATATTGATGAGCAGGAACCAGGAATTAACAGGAAATAGCGTATTCAGGACTTTCTCCAGCGGGATGACCGGGATGACAAGGGATCTCATGGACAAAATTGTTTACAATATCGTGTATAAGGATGGAAAATGATGACGTAACATGGTAATAGCAGTAACGAGGCAATATTGCGCTGTCAAGGTAATGAATCCCAATAATAATAATTTCCCAAATAGTGCCTGGTAAGTATCAACAAGAACACAGGTTAAACATAAAAGATTAATAAAACCAAGTCTTATAAAAGTACATAAAGAAAAAAATATTTGTACTTACTGTCGAAGTACCAAAACACAGAATCTTTAAGCATTCTTGTTGGGAGTAGAGTATGTCGAATGACGATTGTCAAATAAATTTAGTTACAGTGGAATTTCGTTGCCAATTCAACCACCAACAATAATCAGTTTTGTCCATAATCAATCATTGTTCTACTATTATCATTTTAATCATTGTTCATTAGGAATAGAATCTACTGTCGAAAGCTGAATAAAATGCCTGCGGCGCCTGCTATAAAAAAGAAGAAAAAGTTTTTAGGCTAGCAACTACCGTCCCGGAAAAAAACGAACATTTACGGAAGAGACTAACTACGGGGATGCTTGCGCGACAAAACACACAAAAACAACAAAATTTCGAGATTCCAGTCCAATACCTATGCGTGAAGCTATGACTGCCTCCTCACTCACTTCGTTCGTTGCGGGGGCAATTTAACTAACTGACGGAAAAAAAATACGCCGCGTCGGAATATCAGATACATGCATGGAATGCGTGAAGCTGTCAATACCCCGCTTGGAGGTTGGATAACCCGCTCGTCCTCGTTTTTGTTCTCACGTTTTTTTCTCGATCATTCATATCTTTTGAAATTTTACTGATGGGTAGGGTTATCAAGGCAATCTCTAGATAAACATGGCAGCGAAAATCTCGAGTGTTTTATGACAAAAAGGATCATCATTAAAACTAACAGTAATGTAGAGCATAAGAGTAAAAAAGTTAATGTCAATAGTGGTGCTTCCCAAAATGATACAAATTTATACTGATAGAGTGCAAGTATAAAAGCAAAAAGAGGTAATGTCATCTTATGTCTTTCTTTTTTTTACACATACACACTGCTCCTCCGCTCCAAAGTGCATGAACTAGGCAAAGCAAGTCATAGCCAGACGAGACGATGTCAATCGAACGAATCTAACGCCGAATCAATTGAACACGATCGAACGCAATCGAATGATTGAAATTCGATTGCCGCACCCAATCGAATGCCAATCGAATATTACCGCAATATTTTCTCGTGTGTTGTTGATTCGATTGCGTTCGATTAGTGCCTGGGGATTCGATTGATTCGATGATTGTGTTCGATTGCGTTCGATTGACTAATGTATTCGATTGATTCAATTGATTCGACTACTTTTGGTTGGCTTATGTATTCCACTGGTTCGACTAATTGCTTCTGTTGATTAACGTTGATTCTCGTTCAACAACGACCTTCAACATGGCCCGAGAATTCTCGGGCCAAAACTTTTATTGGAATTCGCGTAAAGCCCAAGTATGGCCCGAGCTGGCCCGAGCATTCTCGGGCCGTGTTCGGGCCACATGCCAATTTTTGAAAACATTATTTAAACAGGCGTGTAATTTCAGTGCTGAATTTTTTTAACATTGTCTTTGAGAAAAACTTGGTTTCTCTTAATTATATTAAATATATGAATATGTTGTAAATTCATATAAATATTAAATGTCTTATTTGGTATGAAAACATAGTTATAAATATACTTAGGGTGGAAATATTTGTCTGAAGCGTGTCCACGGGAAGCTTGTAAAGTTTTTTTGAGCGATATAAACAAAACAGACAAATCTTATTTTGTACTTTTTTGTTTGACTGGACATGCTGAATCAATTTAACATTTAACATGGCCCGAAGAGGCCCGAGAATTCTCTGGCCATGTCGAGGGTCGTGTTCAACAGTGCGTCACAAACAGCCATATAAACAAAACTCAACATTCTCACAAAAGTTTTCTTTTTGATTTCCCAAACATTCGTCTAAAGCGTTCACTTCCACAATAATTTATGTAATTGCAATTTCGGTCAGTCTACCGTCGGCTTCATGTTTTTATTTACGTGACCGAAGTGCCTACTAAAACAATCCGGGGGTAAGTGGCGATGCAACACAGCAGATTATTTGTAAAGTAGTAAAGAAATATCTTTTGGCATTGACAATCAAATATAATATATTATATTATATTTCCTCAATTCAAAAATCAAAAATTCATTTTTCATTCGCGAAAAAAAAAAAAAAAATTAATATTACATACTAAGACGCCCCCGTCTTTTACTCTCGTTTAATTTCCAATCTCGGAACGTGCAAAACACCCGTCCGCCCAATATCCACCCAATCCGCTTAAATTCACTTTAATTGTGCTTTGACTTTCAAAAAATAGTATTTAAAAACTATGAATTGATAATAATTACAAAAAACAAAGTTTGATACTTCATTAGTGAAATATTCAATAAATTCCTAGTTTCAATTTTCAGTGGGCGTTTTTCTAGGGCTTCGCAGGCTTCGTTTATCGCGCAATTTTTGCGTCACACAAACTTTCTCGGCTGCTCGTAATGATATGCATTGCCAAATTTGGTTCTCCATTGTCAAGTCAGGATCGATGGTGACGTCACCTAAGCATAAAAAAGAAAGCATTTCATCAGTTTTATGCATATATTAATTTGTGAGATATTCTATTCGCTGCGCGAGTGCACTTTTCGTAGACTAGTCGGAATAATATCTTTTACTCGCGGGATTGATGGTAACTTTTCATCTTCGTTTTTTGTTTAAATGAAGCACAACCGAAAAATAGCGAAACTTCAGAAAGTTGTGTATTTCCAGTGAGTAAACAATTCTGACAATTAACAAAATTGATGATGATCATTTTTTTTCGGTCAGGCAAATGTCTCTTATTGGGGGTTCTAGTCTTGACCCCTAAGCCTACGCGAGATTGAAGCGTTTGGGTAAACGAGACAAAACTCCAAAAAAGCTGGTGTTTTGGAGCGCTTCCGTGCGATCGAAATATCGCTGTTTGTGACGCACTGTTCAACATTTGAAGAGTTAAACGAGATGATATGAATCATTTAAGCCTGGATTCTAGAAAATGCAGATCATGCAGGCCCACATTTTTACTGCAGGTTGTGTGTCAAAGCCCGTTCGTTGGGTTGATTTATCTATCGTATCAATACTTAACCTCCCTAATAAGAGGCGCTCAAAATTGAAAGGAATTGAGGTAAATTGGAATTTAATTTAATCGACCACCCGTCGAACGCAGTCGAAAGTAATCGAACATCAATTGAACGTAATCGAATATCAATCGAATCAATCGAATTTTACTCAGAATTTTACGTTTAATTGATATTCGATTGCATTCAGCAATCGAATCGCAATCATTCGATTGCGTTCAATTCCGTTTGATTGATTCGATTAGAATTTTCGTTCAATTCCATTCGATTTACATCGTCTGGTCATAGACAGTCAAAGAAAAGGGAGGTAGCCAGAAAGTCTGGACTCTTTTCAACTATATTGTTAGCAAGAGAGCACTATTACATTCACACATCCCTTCTCATAATGTTTTCAAGTGTTTATATTATATATAACTTTTTTGTTATAAATTGTTTGCTTGCCTTTTTATCTCAAAACATTATTTTTGTCTTTTCTTTAAAATCAAAGAAGCATCTAATTTGACGCTTAATACCAGGCGGTGCTGACTTCTTCATACGGGTGAAAGTAGATTTTTTTATTCAATCCATACTCAAGTAAAAATCTTTTATATCGGTTAGGCTTTTGTTAGGGCCCAGATTAGTTATAGCAGTTGGGTGTTTAAGATATAAAAACGGCAATTATTTCTTGACAGCTTTTATTTCTGGACGTCAGACATCTAAAATCTGGATGACCTTTGGACAAATGCCAGGCCATTTTTCATGCTTTTTCCCGGTTATCGGACGCTGCCCCTCCTGAAATTACTAAAATATTGGTAAAAACATCCTTTTTTGTGGAAAAACACTGAAAAAAGTGTCCTTTTTGACCACCAACGGACGCTGCCTTGCCTTTCTAAAATATGGCCTGAATGCTGAGTTGGTTTTTCTTGTTCCCTATATCTACTGATCTTAAAAATTTACTCTGCATCCGAAAATTTATTTAACGGACATGTCCAGTAGTAATTTGTTAGCTGATGACGTCACCACCAAAAGTGAAAATTTCATCTCAGCACATAGTAATGGTATATATACCATTTGACGCGTTTTTTGATGTAGATTCCAAATCACATCAGTCTCAATAAGTAAAAATTTGGATTTAAAAAGTTATGACTTTTAAATTTAACATGTGATTTTGGTTATGACCCTTTAATAACCCCCTGAAAATGTCAAATTTCAACGTCATCAAAAGGAAAAACAATTTATACCATTCGAAAGCTCGTCAAAAACTATATAAGACATTTAAACGGGTATATTTGCTTCATGGGCCCCGTCAACGGTGGGGCCGGGGGTCCATGGCCCCCACACTTTTTGGTAGACCATGTCATACGTTTTTAAGAGTTACTATTTTAAGCTGGTTTGAGACCAAATCAAACCACAAAAACTATTATTCTACCCAAATAGATATCGTTTTAAGGTGTTTTGAGGGTGTAAAAAGTGAAAAATTTTCTTCTTCGTTTTTTTTCCAAAATGTTGGCCCCCTCACTCAAAATGACTCGCCGGGGTCCATGCGCTTTCTCAACCCAACTCGAGAAAATTGAGATCTTAATTCCTTATAAAATGAGGCAGTTTTTCAAAACCGTCAACTGCTCCAACATGGGACTATCTGACAAAACATGGGACGGCAATTCGGCCACCATTTCACCGAACCTCCAGAGTCATTTGATTTAATTTAATGAAAGGCGTGGCGTATTTATAGTCTAAGTAAGTAAGTCTGCGACCGCAGTCGGAGGCGACCCGAAGGCTCCTCTTTCGATAGCTATCTACCCGAAGGTAGGGGAGGGCGCCACTCTTTCTCCCTGGATTTCTCCACTTACCCTTGATCCTTCTCTTAATTGCTGAGCATCAAGCAGAGAGGCATCAAGTACCATTTTGGGAATCTTTGGTATGACCCGGCTGGGGGTTGAACCCACAACCTTGCGAACCGTAGCCGGATGCTCTACCAATGTACTACGGTCGCTAGAGTGCTAAGAGGAGCGAAGAAGTATGATTGATAAACTTGGTGGAGTTATCACTATCAGAACAAATTTGTTGTCATAGAGATTTATAAGTAAGTGAAAATACAGGCCAGATATCAACCAGTCCCATGATTGTTTCGACCAATCGTCCCAAGTTAGAGCAGTATGGACCTTCATAACTTTTCAATATTCAAATTTTAACTTATTGAGACTGATGTGATTTAAAATCTACATCAGAAAACGCTTCGCATGGTATATAAAACTTTGAAATTTTGCAACATCAATTTTTCACTTTTGCTTGTGACGTCATCAATTTATAAATTATTCTCGGACACGTCCGGTAAAGATTTTTAAATACGCCAATTAAATATTTCTGACTCTCTAAACTGTAAGGATTTCAAAATAAGTACTCAATATAATGTCCCACAATTTTCACATTATTTCACTTTTTTTGATGTCATTAGCTACCTGTCTAATAAAAATAGCTCCTAAATTAACTGATCTTGTAGCAGCCTTTCGGTAAATTTTTACTGGTCATTTACCGACCCTTAAGACTTCTAAAGACTGGTCTGATTCTCATGTACTTTTTATAAAATCACTTGGGATGTCACATATTGATGATATTTTTATTGCTTCATTGTAAATGGGTATCCTAATTTTTTCACAAGAGCACTCTTACCTGGTGTTTTCAATACTGTCGTTTACAAGAATTTTCCTGGTAACTTTGTTAACAGTCTCCTCAAAAGCTTATGAACAATCAAGGACACTTGTATAGCGTAGCTGGACTGAGCACAAATTTATTTTCTTTGAACCATGTGTGTCGTCGTAATAATAGATATTGTCTTTCTTTGACCAATAAGACTTCGCTCCTCATGTTTTTTCAACCAATCAGAAATACTTTTTAATAAAGGTACTTAACAATGGAAACCATCGTCAGACAGATGGATTTTGCACGGAAAGTTTGTTGCTAAAGAGTCTAAAGATATTTTATGAAATTCCTTTGACATAATTGCAATAACAAGAAAACAACAATCGAACAATTACTTCATAATGAGTTTTATCACACCTTTATACAATCAAATCATTAAATAAGAGAAAATTTTCTCTCTCATGAATGATGTTTAGATTTTGCTTTTAGCAGCTTTAGTATGATGTATTCTGTTCCTTGTTCGACATTCCTATAGCCATTATAAGATTTGGGTACTTTGGTGAAAGTTTAGGCAAGTTTAGGCTATTTTTTACTCATTTTTTCTTCGTCATTTTCAACTTCAACCTTCTAAGAGTTGTTTAAAATATTTGTTACACCTTGAAATAACTTACGTAATTTACAATTTAACTTTTTCAATGGACCCTTTTTTCAAGGTTTTTGGCTTATAAATTGATCAAACTTATATTTTATTTTAAAAACTTTCATTCAAGATAAAGTCAAATATAAAACCTTGCAAAAAAGTCCCTTTTGAAAACTAATAAACTTTGCAACAACTAATTATTTCAATTAATTTGAAAAAAATATTCTCAACCGCTGACCGGGTTTCGCGGATTCGCTCCGAAAAACATGTGTTAAAAAGAGAAAGAGAAATAGCTGTTGTACTCAGTCCAGCTTCGCTATACAAGTGTCCTTGGAACAATGACACCATTTTTTCGGAAAAAAACAAGCAAAATTGGGCAAAATCTCTTTTTTATTAACAAATTAGCGTTACTCTCAAGAATGATTGAAAAATAGGTGGGAAATTTAAATCCTGTAATGAAAAGTTTACCTTGGGGACAACCATCTGACTCTGTTCTTAGTTCAAAGGCAAGCGTTGTTAAATTTTGCAACAAAAATACTACAGAGTTCACACTAAAGCTGTGACATTTCTCAGCAATTTGCGAATACTGTTCAATACAAACAGGATGAAGTTTTGTTTTTAGGCTACAGCTGTCTTGTAAAAGACAAATCAATAGGTGACGGTATCATTAAAAAAAGTACCTTAACTTGGTCTAATGTCGACATCCCTTGTCTAAATTCGACCCCTTTTTCTAGAACTGAAAATAATAAATAGAAAGGTCAAAACTATTTTTCTTTGCTTAGTGGTAAGAGAGGAAAAATCCTATTTCAACCACCGATTCCAACTTTCATATTATTCCTATCTCTAAAGAAGGGTATAGAAATTAGAAGACGGATGTTGAGATATGACCAAATTAAGGTAGTAATTGATTAATTCAATAAAGTCAATGTTGTGACCGCTGAATTGAGGATTTTGATCTTTTTTTAGAATATAACTGGGTTCTTTTGTTTACCAGACTTACCTAGGCTTAATAATGATACTATTAATGCCCGCTATCCTCCTGAGTTTCTGGGTTATTTTGACTTAAGTGTCTAATCAAGGCCTTACAAATCGAAGCAATGTCTTGTGAATTAATTAACAAAATTTTGATTGGTTGATTAGGCTGGACTTAAAAATTGTTGGTTTATCGTTACCTGACCCTAGATTATGGAGGTGAGTCGGGTTTTGATTTCATTGTTTGAAGTTGGAAAAAAAATTTCCTTAAAATGGCAATAAAATTTTTTTGTGTTGGCAAGGTAGGGTCGGTCTGGTGACAGCAAACCAACATTTTTATAAGTCCAGCCTTAGCTTGCCTCTGCCAATAGCAATCAGTCATTTGATTTCTTTTCAAGCTTCCAACCTTTATGAAATTACCTTTGAGTTTGATATGTGATTTAGATAACCTTCATCCTTATTGTTGTAGATGACCACAACGTTTGTTGGTTATTAATTTTAAAAAGTTTAATCAAGACAAACTTGATTTAAAAATCAATGGATTTTATATAATGTCACAAAATCATGATAAAAGTGATGTCATGCATAAATTAAATAATTAATGTTTTAGATAAAGATTTTAAATTTCAGTGAAACAAATTTTGAATAAGCAAGAGACAGACTGAACAAGTACCAATTGGCGTTGTCTCACATGTGACATGCTTTTCAGCAACTTTTTAGCAAACTCATTTCAGGCTTTTTACCATCCCTTTCCTGAAAAATATTATACCATTCTAGCTAGAAGTCCTAAATAATAATCATCAAATGTTATTCATTTTCAGAGGACAAAATACCAATAAATGAATCTGATTTATTTTAAATATAATTTTTATACTTTTCAGGGCTAGTGTAACATGAACTGTTCATTGGTAGTGAAGTTTGGCATTAGTTTTACTGTATTGGGTTGGATCCAGTTATCAGGTAAATTTGAAATGTCCTTGCAAGCAAATCATCATTGGTGTCAATATATTCTGAAGGAGTGTTGACAATAATTTTAACAACGAATGTGTTGTTTCTTTTTCCAAGCAAGGCACCTAGAGCATTGATTTAGGAACCAAGAAAATTTTGTGGCAGTCACCGTCAATCAAATGTTTCTTTATTCACAGAATGCATCCAAAATACTTTACCCCCGACAAACAAAATGGACAATGCTTCATCAAACAAGAAAGGTACTTACTGATTTTTGACATAATTCCCAAGGCGCGGGCAAGTCTATATGGAGAAAAACATTGTGTATATGACAAATTTCTTTTTAAATACAACAGCAATTAAAACTTTATTATCTACAAATCACAATAATTCAAAAAGAAACAAAAAAACTATAATAATTGACAAACAACACTTTAAAGCTATTGTCTCATATCATTAACACAGCACTTCTTTTTGGGACACCCTGTATTTATGAGTAACTTAGATTACAGTAGGCCAGGAAAAGTAGTTTTATATTCTGAAATTGGCCGGTTTTATCTTTTTTCAACATGACTCAGTTGCTGCCAGGTATTGTTTTGTACAGATTTTAATGAAGATACTATAAATACCTGACATAATATAGCCTATTCACTGTTTAATAAAATTTTTAAAAAGAAGAAAGGGTAAAGTTAAGACAGTACTTTCTCTGACCAACTATTTCTACTCTCTAGACAATTCTCTATGGCATATTCTAAAATTTGAAAAATACATCTGATCAACCCATGCATGCTTTCATAAAGTAACTTTCTGATCATATTGAACATTATTATAGATTTCTAGGTAATGAAGCTACTAATTGGTCATTACATTTAAAAACTAACTTTGAGGTATGAATGTTATTATCACTAATGAATGATTGCATGACTGTGATTATGAAATTTTATCTATGGTCTCTTTATATCAATCAATGGTTATTACTTTGTTGAAGTACATAAATATTGAACATCTTAGGTTCACCTTTTTCAAACTCTTTAATTCTTTCTTGCAACAAAACTTCACAGAACTAATTTATTTTCCTTTTCTTTGACAAAGATCTTAAATGAAAAGTATTCACTTTCTTTAGAATCGAAAAATCTCTGGTTATGGGTTGGTTGTGGTATTGGCGGTGCCATTTTAATCTTGTTTTGTATTCTGGCATGCGTATATTGCAGAAGATCTAAAAGACCGAGAACCAGCACCAGTTCTTCAACACAACGACCAAATGTGGAGAGAGATGTCTCAAACCCCTATGCTAATGTACCACACAGTTTTTCAAATGCTACACTGGTGTCTGATGACATTGGACCAGCTCCTTCCTCTGATCCCAAAACAGAACCTCAACCCTTGAAATTGAAAGAGAAAATCTCCAACTCTAGACCCTATGGGGGTATCGGTGAATCTGCCATCAAACCCTTCATAAGCATTCAAGCTCATAACAAACGGCTGGCATCTATCACTACTGTATCAAGTAGCTCCTCGTCAAGCTCTATAGCACAAATGGCTCAGGAAATCCGACGTGGTAGTTCACCATTGATTGGTAAAGAGAGAAGAGACTCTGGATATGTTGATGTTAACATCCCAACCAAAGCACAACTTGAAGCAAGGAGAAGTTATGAGATGCAACCTAGGAAACCACTACCATCAATTGCTAAAAAGCCTGCCATCCCCATGGAACACTTCAAACAAAGACGTACAAGTAATATCTCTAACCGGTCATTGATATTGACCAAATCTGAACTTAAACCGAGGAAAAGCTCTGAGCTTCCAAACAAAAAACCTGCACCTACAGTTGCTAAGAAACCAACAAATATTGATCATTTGAAACAAAGGCGCACAAGCAATGTCAAATCGTCAGAAGATGAATCAATCGGAAGTGGATACCTCACTCCTGTCATTTCACCAAAACAAAGAGCAAAAAGTGATGCGTTTAACAACACAAATGAAAGTGAATTGACATTGTTTAGACATGCTAGCACAGGACAGGCTATAGATTATTGCAGGAAAGCTCAAAGAGTATTATCACAAAAAACTAAATTAGAGGTCAATAACAATTTGGAATACAACACATCAACTGAGTATCAGGGTTCGAGGTGTCCAAGCAATTATGAAAATGCAAGACGGCCCAGTAATTATGAGAATTCTCAACGACTGAGTAACTATGAAAATGCTGGATGTCCAAGCAACTATGAAAATGCTAGAAGGCCAAGCAACTATGAAAATGCTAGAAGGCCAAGCAATTATGAAAATGCTAGAAGGCCAAGCAATTATGAAGATATCAATGAGAATGTTTATTGCAAGAAGGTTGAACAGCCACATGAATATGAAACAGCAGTGATGGCTACCAGTCAAAGTGACACCAGTATTTCATCTTTCCACGATTACATAGATGCTGACGTATTTGAGAAAAGCGATTACACGCTACCAAACCAGCAAAATAATAGTGTGCCAAAGAAGTCATTGTACCAGCTTCCTTACCAAGAGACTGGAAATCCTGGTTCAGGTTACGAGACACCACAAGAGCTATCACCAACTCTCCAACAAGAACACTATTCAAATTTGAACGCCAAATCTGAGAGTAATTATCAAAATTTTGATTACAGTATACCTGTTCTCAATCCAACATCAATAGATGACGAAAATATCTATTTGGAATTTCTTCCTGAGAATTCAACAATTGATACTGCCACTTAGAGTTTATTTATGCGTTTTTTAACTTGGTTTCTGCTGTTAGTTACCTGAGCCTTAACCCTTAACGTTTTTTTAAACAATGTGTTTTTTGTTGAAGTTCGGAGGGTGAAAATTTTTTGCTGAAGTTCTGAGGGTGAAAATTTTTTGCTGAATTTCTGAGGGTGAAAATTTTTTGCTGAAGTTCTGAAGGTGAAAATTTTTTGCTGAATTTCTGAGGATGAAAATCTTTTGCTGAAGTTCTGAGGGTGAAAAAATGTCAACAAGGGTATTTCTTAAATTGTATTATAATTCCTGAGAATGAAAAAAGTTTGTATTATTTTTAATTTATTTTTATAATTTTGTTGATATGTTTGTACATAAAATTTACATAATACAACCCAAATTACATTTTTTAGTCCAAATATTTTTATGAGAAAGCTATAATTTGTATTTTTATTTTCAACGGAATTTTGTAGTTTTGTAATTGGATTTTGAATTTTTTATTTCAATTAGTAGATTTTTTTTAAACCAGGCATCTATTAATTTTATATCCAAATATTTTGTTGAGTATTATAATCCTAATTAGAAATAAGATATTTGTTTTTATTACTTTAATTAATGTTCAATGTATTATCAAGTTATCAAGTATTTTTTTAATAAAGCACCATTAGCAGTGTGTTGCCTAGCCTTATTTTTCTCAAATGGGTGATCATGAATCGAATCAACAAATTATCTTTATATTTTCAGGACTTATTCAGTAATTTCTGTCTAATTTCAAGGCTGTTTTAAAGTTAAGAATCCCATAGAGGTATATTGGTCAACACAGTCTCAAACTCATTGTTTTTTAATGTGATAATAGTTCCTATCAGCGAGTGTCTGCCTGGTCTGAGATTTTCAATTTCGTAAAGGCCCTCCCCACTTTTGGTTTCCTTTTTTCATGGGTCGGGGTGGGGGCTTTACCACTCACAGGGGTCTTACCACTCACATGAGTTTTACCACTCACGTGGGTTTTCCTACCTAATTGGGGGTCTATACCCCACTACAGTGGTATTTTTTCACATGTCTAACTCATTTTGTTTCTATTATAGAATTCCAAAAAAAAAACACAAATAATTTATAACTGTTTGTCCAAAACTAGTTCAAAATGGTGAAATTAACAGCAGATTTAATTGAGATTGCTCCACAGTATACCAACCCTTTGAGAGATCGTGAAATTGATTTACGTGGGAACAAAATATCTGTCATTGAAAATCTTGGCGCAACTCTTGTAAGTTTTATCTTATCTTGATGGTTCTTTCAATTGTATTTACTGTAAATATATGAATGATGGCCTAAATTCTGACAGCTCAAAATAATATCAATCAGATAATTTAGCTCCAAGGACATAATCAGTTTTTGGTCCACCGTATTAATGACTGGATTACATATCAAATTTCTCGGGTTTTTGCTTTTTAGGCTTTCTCATGCCAAAAATGTTATTAATCTCTCAGTTCCATCTATCTGTTATGATGTATTTAATCTATTTTTCAGGATCAATTTGATTGCATAGATATATCAGACAATGATGTCAAGAAGTTGGAGTCTTTTCCACTCTTAAAACGTCTCAAAATGCTCATCTGTAACAATAATAGAATCTGGTGAGTGACTGGCTTGAGTTTTGATTTATTTTACTTAGACTTAGATGCGTTATCTCTTATATGAAAAAATGCTTTTGAGGTCTTTTTAAGTTTGTACTGCTCTAGGTTTGTTTGCTTATTTCTGCAAACTTTAGGGAACGTTTCGAAGATCTTTTATGTAGGCTTCATTCTACCCTTATTGTTGTAATTATTATCGTTTCCTCTCAAGCAAGTTTGTGACTCGACTGATACAATATTCATTTAAAAACCACCAACCCTTATGTATTTTTTAAGGTTAGATATATATTGACGGTGGGTAAAGGTAAGAATTTCAATTTTCCTGAAAACATTCGCGAAAGCGAATACATCTGGCGTCACCCAAATTTTCCTTAACAAACAATTAAACGCTGGTTATTTTGTCAGATGTTTTTACATAGATCATGGTTTGAATAAAATGAGATCTTCCAACTGGTTGGAAAGGATTCGGACTGAGTCTGAATAATTTTCCTTGAATTCTGATTCTTTTACAGTATTTAGTGGCATATTTTACACTATGCTTTGGCATTGGTAGCATTGTTTTGAACTATTTCCATAATTTGATTTTTACCATCGATTTTGTCGTTAATGTTCGCTACTTTTTGGGTTCAGGGGTTCAGATGTAAAAACTTTTCTACTGGAAAGGTGGATTTCAGTTTTCATCACAGATCTATTTTGCTTCTTAGAGTATAACGTATATTTCCTTGAAATTTTGTTTCTTTTCAGGGATATTTTGTTACTTCCAGGTTTTTTCACAGTGTAAGCAAAGACTATTGAGACGTGCAGAACAAGCTTGTTTTCATCCAAACTAAGCTGACATATCTTTTCAAATCTATGTGGTCTTTATCAGTTTTTTTTTAATTTTCCTTCTTCTTTCAAACGGCAGTCGTTTTGAAGAGAACTTGGAGGAATCACTACCAGTTCTGGAAGATTTGGTGTTGTCAAATAACAATGTACAAGAATTGGTATGAATAGATTATTCAATTACATCCAGTCAACCCTCCTTAATCTACAAGGGGTTCGGGTTCAAACGGCGTTAAATGAATGTTTGTCAGTGTGTTTGTTTGCAATGATTTCAGACTTTTTCCCTTGTAAACAGGAGTGCAAACCCCTTTTGACGCAGCTGTTTTTGTTGTTGCAACGGATTGATGGTTGTATTTCATTTACCAAGCATTTTGCATTTTGCTGGATTTCACGATCTCATCTCTGAATGATTTTTAACGAACTGAAGTTGTGTTTTTCACATAACTTGGCTCATGTTTCTCAGTTGTATTTCTGTTTTAGCCTGATAGGTGAATTATCCTGGACATCTCTGCTCAAACATCATCGTTTCTCAGTTGTATATCTTTTTTTGTTTTTAGATCGATTTAGACCCATTGTCAACGATAAAAAGTTTACGTTCAGTATGGTATGTATTTCTTTTCTTTCTCTTTCTCTTTCTCTTACTACAGGTTTTACAAAGCTTTTTTTATAACAACTTTTGAAGCCTTCGGATTTTCTTAACTTTTTGAGTTTCAAGCCTAAAAATGTTTTTAAAATGTTCTTAAAAACTTGTTCTTAACATTTTGGCCATCGAAGCCTTATGTTCTTAATAATTTGTTTGTTCTCATAAAAAAACGCGTGAAGAAAAACATTGACGAGTTTAAAGGTTCAGAATCTGCAAAATATAGTATACCCGTCAGTCGATCGTTATTTCTTTGACTACCCAGCTCACAAACCTTTGTATTGTAACCGACGAACTCTTCAAAAATTAAGCTTTCCATAACAAAAATGCTTAGCTTTCCTAAAATGAGTACTTTAGTTACGAAGGTAGGACTGTAAAGTTGTCTGCTAAACAGAAAGCGAGTTTTACCGCAATAAAAATGAGTTCCAGAAGACTTTGTGTGTGGATTTGATGTGATTAACAGAGTTACTACTTACTGAGGCTATAAGCATACCAGGATAACACAACGACGAACGAAAAATGGAATAGGCTAGTAAAAATAGGAGATTTAATTGGTTGAAACTCACTAGCCTGTTAAATTTTCGTTCATCGTCGTGATTTTACTGATTTAACTTTACTACTTTCAATATTATGTAGTATGAACTATGCTTGACTTTTATATTTTGAACTTTTTTGTTCTAGCTTCCTTCGGAATCCAGTTGCAAATAAACAAAACTACCGGCTATATTTGATCTTCAAAATCCCTCAACTTCGCGTGGTCGACTTCAAAAGAATAAAAGATAAAGTATGTTCTGTTGCTTTTGTAACTGTGAATTTTTCACTCCAACCAAATGAGAGAAAATTATGGAAAGTACTGCAAAATATAGTGTATCCGCCATTAGTCGGACGTTATTTCATTGTCTTCCCAGCTCACAAACCATTATAATCGACAAATCTCCAATAATTAAACTTTGATTGGAAAAGAATACTTATTCACGCCGAGTAAACATTACGTTTGCATTCTTTTCAATTTAAGATATTTTAGTACATAACTAAAAAGCTGAACGAAGATCTGAAATCTTTTACACTATTTTACAAACGTCGAATTTTAATTTCTGTCAAAAAGTAGAAAGAATAAGTTGGTTTTTAGGGAAATTTAAGAGGACAAAATAATTTCGTGGTCATACTTGGTACTATCTTACTAAATACAGCAAACTGTCTTATTGTGTCTCCCTTTTATTTTCCTCCTTCTTTTATTCATTTTTGTTGATTTTACTGGATATGTCTTTTAAAATGTTTTTATTCTTTATTTTATGTCCTTTTGTGTTATCATTTTTTCTCGAAATAGGTATTGACGCTAGCTAGTAAAGTTCAATGACATTGAATTTCTTATATTTCTGTCTCTAAAGTGATGAATAATGATTTTACCAATATCTTACTTTTTTTCAGGAGAGATCGGCAGCCAACAGACTCTTCAAGAGCAAGAAAGGGGAGATTTTACAAAAAGATATTGCTGCTAAACGTAGTAAAACGTAAGAAACAGTTTGGGTGTTTCCAACAGTCAGTGGAGTCTGTTTTAAGTGGAAACTTTTTTTCATTCAAATGTCTGCTTAATTCGAACAAGTTTTATGGTCCCTTCAGTTAACAATACCATCTCACTCCATTACTCGAAATTTCCTTAACTCAAACATACATTTGCTCCCAGTGCGTGTTTGAGTTACGGAGACTTCACTGTACCGACAAAATCAATTACAGTTTATGATTCTTTTCTTGTGATCATTCTATGAAAGCCTCAGTACGTTTGCCGAACATACCTCCTCCCCCCTTCGAATATGGCCGCATTAGAACGTTAGTGAAACATCATTAACTACGAAAGTCATGCCAATCTCTCTATCTCTTAACTTATTTTATCCGTTTTCATCATTATCAGATTTGAAGTCAAAGATATCCAACCAACGCAAGAAGATGTTGAATTTCTGGCCCAAAAATATAAAGACCAAGAAGCTATCAAGGTTTTTCATTCTATAATCAATGTTATAATAGTTAAAGTACTCTGTAGGGTCCTATCTAGGTGTAAAATGAGGGGAAACCTTTCAAAAAAAATTCAAAGGTTTTTCCATTGAAAACGCTATGAGGCCATCTCTTTGCTGGCTAAATGGAACACCCAATGTACAGCGAGACACTACACGTCTTTTTTTATAAGGAACACGTTTATAAGGAACTTGAGGCTGAGAATAAGAAAACAAGTTAAGGAACACCAAGAGTTAAAATTGAACTTGCACACGTTTACAAATTCCTAGACAAAAAATGATAAATATTGATAAAATAACGTTCAATTGTTCGTCTTTTGTCAATTGTTCAACAAATCATCAAATCAGTCCAACCTTACCAGCTAAGTAAATAAGGAACTTGATAAGGAACTTCGAGGCTGAAATTCTCTGGAAAAATAAGGAACTCCAGGCTTGGATAAGGTTCCTTATAAAAAAACGGGTAGTCTTTTCGTTGATAATTTGAACATTTTCTTGATTTCTTTCGTAGGAAGCCATTTCTAAAGCCACCACACTGGAAGAAGTTCGGAAATTGGAATTACTTTTACAGCAGGGCCACGTCCCCGGTAAAACAGGTGATGGAGATAACCAAAATGAAGACGAGGAAGAAATGGAAACAGCATGATTATTATCTTCATAATGCAAATTTTTTCATACTTGATGATCTTAGGTCATGATAACCTAACCCTCGAACGTTGCTCCTTGTACATTTTCCAGAACTGTCTTTTTTGAAATTAAAATCTCCTTCAAAAGGGGCATTTTTTATGCAAAATGTCGTGTTCATTCTGTGCAGGAGGCTTTTATATTTATATAAACTTTAATTTATAGATTTATAACATTAAAGCTTTTTACCTGTGTCTTTCGGAGAAAACTGATAGATCAGATGCTCTTTCTTGGTACTCACGCCTATGGCAACATTTTTATCGTTTTTTAACAATAGGAATAAAATACAGCCTTTTTACAGAGCATTGTTTCTTTTTTCTCCCTGCGGATAGACAGTCAACACAATTAGTGTTTCCATTCAGGAAGGCTTAGACTTCGGGATTTTTTTTGCCGAAGGTCAATGTTATTATGATTATAATTACCTCATTAATATTAATACTGGTTGTTTTTGTATTTGAGAATTTAATTACTCGTATAGCCTTTGTGTAAGATATATACATAATATTAGAGTTCTAGTGTTGCTTCATATTTTGAACTCTTTTCTCTCACTATACTCATCTATTTTACTTTTTTTCGTTTAAGTGAACCTAGAAAAAACAATAAGCAATAAGAAAAAGGAAGTCTTAATAGATATCTTAAGAATGAAGGAATTCGACACCACCAAATACCGAATGATTGAAACGATCACAGCGAGCGCAAAACACCGACCTCCGCTACATAGCGATCCGAAAATATTCGAACCTTTAATTCTACCTAAACACGACCGGAAAATTGGTATCGGTGTTCAAGTTTTTACGGGGCTTTTCGCCATTTACGGTGTTCTTTTCATGGACTTTGGTAACAGAGAACATTGCTTTTCGGCAATCCGACGAGCCTTTTTCGGCAAATTGAATTCGTGGATGACGATACGACCTGAAGATGAACCTTACATTGCGAGACGGGTGGAAGAGATGAAACTTAGAGTTAAACAAGTTGATGAAACCAAAGCAATTTATGGTGGAAATAATTGAATGTGTTTATTTTTGTTGAACTTCAAATCAGGTGGGATCAAGATTTCCTTTGAGTGTCGTATGAGCTTTGACTCAAAAACTTATTAGCATGGGATAATAATGACAAAAATATTCTTTATGTGTGTACTAGTATGAGCTTTGGTTTGGATTTTTCTTTCCAAATTAAAGGAACGTGATTGGCTCACAGGTCAATGAGCCTATCAACGATTGTGTGCTACAAGGATATGGATGCCAGGGAAGAAACCTCAAATGCAAAAATGACAAGATTCAATATAATCAATTTTTTAGGATTGCTTTGTCTTCATCTGTTGAAAGAAAGATGATCAACTTGTTTGGCTGATAGATGTTTGGAATATTGAATGTAAACTTGTGTCTTGTATTCTGCTGTGTTAGATACAATATTGAAGTTAAATGAAATGCATTGGGCTTTTCCAGAAATTATTTGTACCCCCTATGTTGAGGAGGTATGACGTCCAGGGTGGTCTTGAAAATAAGAAATCCAGGGTGGTCTGGTTTTTTGAATAATAAAATCCAGTAAAATGGTCAGTAAAATCGGGTTGAAAATCCAGGGTGGTCAGTAAAACGAGGTCGAAAATCCAGGGTGGTCCAAAGAAATGGGAGAAAAAATCTAAGGGGGTCGTGGAAAATTGGAAAAAAATCCAGGGGGTCACCTTTTAAAAAAATATCTCCTCAACATAGGGTCAACATAAGTTTTTTTCTGGAATAGCCCATTAATGTTAATTTCTGTCGATAACAACTAAACATGTTGCTCATAAAATAGGAGATTAAATTCTATAGATCTCTGGTCATTTTTGTTTGAATGTGGTGTGTGAGTGTGATCAAAATAAATGTACAAAAATGAAAATTTTATTGCAATCAAGTATTGTATTTTAGATGATTGAAAACTTTATTTTTATCTAAAATTTTATATATTGAAATCATTCGAAATAGAAAAAGATTGTTAGTGATTGTCATTTTGTTTTGTATTTCCCAGCCTGTGTTATTCTGGTCTCCTTCTACCTGTGCTTTGTAAACAAAGTTGCTTATTCGTGATATGCACCACTGCAATGACTTCACGAAGTTATGCAACTTTTCGGTTTTCGTTCCAACCAATACGTCACTTTTTCTATTGTTTAGAAGTGACGTATTGGGTGGAAAATTTTAAAACTTCTCAGAAGACTCTCCAGTGGTTATATCATGAATATAGCGGACAAGTTTTGTGATTCTAAATCTTACACCATTTTTATGTTTTCATTCTTAGATAAAACAATGAATTAAAAAAATAAAACAGAATTCAATGCATCAAAAGAAAATCATATTTGAACTTGAACACAATCCAACATGCCGCTTCCAGATAACCGCCGAATCAATGGACCACGTGAAACTTATCAAATCACCTCATTTTTGACGCCACAGCACAACGACGCCGATGTGCCAAGCACCGGGATTGTGAACGATAAAGGATTGAGGAAAGACACACGACGTACAGACGAAGTGCGACCGATTTATTTGAAAGCAGGTAAAACAGATGATTCAGGTGCCATCATCCGCATTATTAGTATTTTACTGTTATGTTACTTGTGTATGATTATATAACTTTACTGTTTTAGTTTTTACCTTATAAGCCTCTAGGCTAATAAGCCTCTATTCATGATATTCATGATGTAATCTTTTATACGGAAGCACACAAAATAATCCGGAACTAGTGGCAAAATTTGCCACTAGTCTTTTGTTATTTTGCCACTAGTTCCGGGTTATCTCGGGTGCTTCCGTATAAAAGATTACGTCATGAATATCATGAATAGCTGACCACCATACCTTATCGGGGAAAAAATGTCGGGATTTTGATTAGTCGGCGAAAAAATTCGTCGGCGAAAAATTTCGTCACCCCCTTAAAATTTTCGTCACTTTTCCCCGACACTTTTTTCCCCGGTAATGTACCATGGACACAGCTTCTCAATCCGGGTAAAGCAAAATCTTTGGTCGGAGCTTTTTGAAATTGGTAGGTACCCTAATGGTAGCACTACTCAATGTTGATAATGATAGCACTACTCTACTAATGTTTATGAAGATAGTTTTAAACGAGCAATTTCATTGAATTGTAAGTTTACCCACATCGAGTAATGGTACCAATAGGGCACTGCTTTTCTAAAAACTCCGATCAAAGACGGCGGGCTTACTACCAGAGAACTTCAATACCTCAAAAGTGCACTCCTGTGATCTCTTACCCTAATCCTTATTCATTATATTGATATCTCTAACTGAAAAGAAGGAATTAAGATTGGGAGATTTAGTCACAACTCTTGGTACAGGGTATATATAGAAAATGGTTGAAATTGACGTAGTGTCAAGAGAAAACGTTACAGTGTAGGTGGTTTTAGACCATGTCAAACTTATCAGATGAAGAGATTTATAATTGTAATTTCATTGTCTTTTAACGAGCGTTACACTCCTTCACATGTTTCCGACTTACTAGCTCTATTACTTCAAATCCTCCAGTGAACAGGGATGTATTTCTTAGTGTGTTTTTTTCTAGGTGTTGTTCAAAGTGCAAATGGTTCCGCATACTTGGAGACGTCCGGTACCAAACTAACGTGCGCCGTATACGGGCCACGTGATTATGCTAAACGTCATCAATTCCGATCTTCCGGTAAACTCACCTGTAGTCTCACGTTTGCTCCGTTTTCCAAACCGCAACGTTTTACTGAAATTCGGGACTCTCTAAGTACGGAATACTCAAATTTCATAGCTGATTCTCTCATGTCCGCAGTATGCCTCGACGCTTATCCGAAATCTCAAATCGACGTATACGTTAATGTTTTGGAAGACAACGGGAATACGTTAAGTTATGCTATAACGGCTGCGTCCGTTGCGTTGGCTGACGCTGGAATCGAAATGGTAGACTTGGTGACGTCATCAAGCCTCGTTTTTAATGATGACGTATTTTGTTTGGACCCAGACTCCAGCGAACAAAAACACAAAGACGTTTATGGGAAAATGTCCATAGCTTATCTACCATCTTTAAATAAGATTTCGTGTTTGCTTCAAGATGGCGCAGTGGAAGTTGAACGTTCTATTGAACTTGTGAACACGTGTTTAGAGGGTTGCTTAAGGGTACATGACGTCATGAAAGAATGTCTTTTAAAGGCACCTAATACTGACGAAGAAAGTTGAGAGGGGAATGGAAAGAAAGTTTTTTAAATATAAAACGTCCGGACAGTAGTTTATTTTCCCCTTTTTTGCATTTTTTTCAAATTTGACTTAGTCGACGACCTGCCTTTTCAGCTTGGAAAGTCAATCCGTTATTCGAGCCCCTTATAATACAAAATAATTTGATTGTCTCTTACATTACGACCAAACTCTGTCAATTACGTTACCTTGTAACAAAAGTATGTCAGGAAGAGAACTTTTCCCGATGACATCTATCTGTAGGTGTAGCATATCAAAAGTTAATTTATCTATATACTCATTCTTATAATTTTACCTCATTTTACAGCTAAAAACCTAAAACAAATTATTAAAACAATAAAAAACATTGTTGAAGAATTCAGTTTACCGAGAAGACATTTGAACAAAGACAACAAAACTGCCGATTATTATTTTCTTGACAAAATGGTGGTATGTATCCTATCTTGTTTTTTTGAAATTTTTCTAATGATTCGATGTGTTGTTACTAAATGTCTATCCAACAAAAAAAGGAGTATTATTATAGAGGGGAGAGGAGACACCGGGTGGAAGGGGTGCACTCAAGGTAAATGACTTCCAGGCGTGCGGCACTTAAGGGTCGGTTTTTGAGGAGACAACCCAATCGAACTCTTCTACATTTAAGAAACTATTGATGGACAGTCTCCAGAACTTCAAATTAAATCGTTTCAAGATTCTTTCACCACCATTTGTTTGGCTAAATTTGATCAATTTCTCCGTTATTTTTTCTTGTACTTTCAGCTTCCATTGACTTTACTGCAGACCGCTCAAAATCATCCAATGGTATTTATGTTGCATTTTCTCTCGAAGGTTAATTCAGCGAAAAATTCTGAAAACCTGATTTGCGAAGTTTATTCTTCTTGAAAAAAAAGAAGTTTTATTATAGCCGACCAATTAGTGAAAATTAGTTGACAAAAGAAACAAGGAAATTCGAAATTCGCGAAAGTTCTTTCCCGCAAGATATTTTGAAAAGCTCGATTTGCAAAAGTTAATTTTTACGAACTGCCAAAATGTAAAAAGTAAAAAACGAAAGGTGGGGTTAATATCTCGATTTTAAGGGGTGAGATCAACACCATGAAGTATACTTCCTTTGTTTAAAATTTTCACTATATTTTGCTATATTTTGTTGGTTTCAGTTGGTTGAGTTGAAAAATGGAGAAACATATAACGGACATTTGGTCAGCTGTGATAATTGGATGAATATCAATCTGAGAGAAGTTATTTGCACATCAAGGGTATGTGAAAAACTGTGATTAAATAGTATTTTTAAAAGTCGTTCATTAACCTTTGACTTATCCAAGAGTCTCCAGAAAGTACCAACGTTGTGCCTGGAAAAAGTTTGCGGATTGTTTTTTTCTATGAATATGAATATTTATTGCCAGCTATTATTCGTAGAAAATTGGGTGTTAACACACGTTTTTTCTTTTAAGAAACATGAGGCTCAGAATGCCTAAAAACTAAGAAACATCTAAGAAACATGCTGAGAATGAGAATGAGAAAATAACATTTTTTAATTCGTTTTTTTTTTAACCTTCCAATCAAAACAAATGTTTTTTTTCTTTGCATGAAAAATAACCTTCCAATCAAAACAAATGTTTTTTTTCTTTGCATGAAAAATAGGCTGATTATGTCAAAAATTTAGAAACATGTAAGAAACATTTAAGGCTCAAAAGGCCGATTTCTTAAGAAACATTGAGGCTGCTTGGTAAAAATAGTTTCCTAAAAAAACAACGTGTATTTAATAAAGAATGGTCCTTATTGTAAACATCTTTTAATTTACATAACTATAAGAGTATTGAACTCTGAATGAGGTTGAACAGTCCATCAACGACATCTTACGTTTTATCCTTCTGTTTCTCCACCTTCAGGACGGTGATCGCTTTTGGAGGATGCCAGAATGTTATGTTCGAGGAAGCACTGTCAAATATCTACGTATCCCTGATGAGGTAAGTACTGAGAGATGGCTGTACATTTAATATTTAATTTGTTGAATACAGCCGTTTTAAAAGTACAGTTTCTTCACAAAATTTACTCCGTGAAATCTGTTTGTGAAGCAAGATTATGCGCCATCTTTGATAGATAGACGTCACAATAATGCTTTGAATTCGGAAGTCATTTCAATCAAAATACTTAGCAAGCAAGCAAGCTTCTACTGTAGCCTACTGCGCTTTACCTTTGTCGTCTTTTAGCAAAAATAGTGCTGTATTTTGTTCCACTTGCCGTGGCTTAAGAAAGAAAGAGAAACTACAATCATGGTCGAAACATATTGAGGTTTTAGTATATTTTGACGTTTTTCAGAATTTAAAGTTCGGGCGAGAAATGCTATTTTAGCACTTCCACTTTCTTTCGTTGAATATTTCGATTCAGGACGGGTTCGGTGGCTCCTAGGCTTTATTCCAAGCCTTTTTGGAGCAAATTTTGAGCTTTTGAATCCCCAGATCCTAAGTTCTTAAGTGTTAAGTCTCATGTTAAAACTCTACTTTCCAACTGTAGTTTAACGCGCTTAAAAATCATTTATGGTGTTTAAAATTCCGGAGGGAAATCCCCTTTGTCTCAAATGCTTTGTCCATGATTGTAGTGGTTTATATATGATATCTGTATTTGTGTTATCCAATTTATCACAACTAGCTCATTAAACCTCATTTAACAGGTTATTGATATGGTGAAAGAAGACGCCCTTCAAAAGAACCGACAACGCCATCATAACGCCAACAGACGAGGTGGTCCAAAGGGCGGACGCGGTGGTCGAGGTGGACATCGTGGTGGTCGTGGTGGCGGCAGAGGGCGCCCTGATAATGCTGAACGATAATTTTCATCCTGAGAATTGCTTTGTTGTTTATTTTATACCGTTGTTGTTGTTTTAGGGTTTTACACCCTGTTATGATTTTCGGGACGCTCCTAACGCCTGCTGCTACAAAGAGACATGTATAAATGAACGGCCCTTCTAACGGCAGAATGAATTAAAAAATTCATCGTGATGTTTCTAGATCATAATTACTATTCGTCCTGAATCAAAAGCATTATGAGACGTTTTGTACTGGTTGAAAAGACACACCAAACAAAGTTGGAATTTTTATACCAGAATTTATTTGTGTTATTTTAGCTCTTATAAATTTTAGGGGGAATTTTCCCTAATCTTTTAAATTATTTAAGACAAGAAATTGAATTTTTATCAACTTGAAAAATTTAAACGTTTCAATTTGTCTATACCTAGAAAATAGTCAATAGGTTTTAAAATTCCACAGTTTTTGTAGCAAACATTTGCTTGCATTTTCTTAGCCTAAGTCTTACCAACCCAATTTTGACACTTTGTTATTCAAACGCGCTTATTTTGATTTTTTTCTGCTTTTTTTTTAATGTAAAATTATTAAGTTTTGCGACGTCAGAACTCAAATTAAAGCTTAGTTTTTGTCATATTTTTTAGAATTCCACCTGTTATTAACGGTACACCTTATGATGGATGAAACTGAACAAACAACATGGTAAGAGTTGCGTTACATTGTCATAATATTACTTCGATCTATTTGTGTATCTTTTATGCTCGAATGGCTGTTTCCTTGATGAGTTAGTAGAGGTCTTATTTAGGTCCGGCAAAGGCACGGGTGACGGCGTTTATGAAAAATGTGTGTAACGCAAGATGTTAGCTGAGCTGTGGTTGATGAAAACTAATTCGAATTCCCTTTAAAAATGAAGTTAGAGAGCATCAGCAGCAATACCATCTTTATCATCCTAAGGGCTTTTGAGCGCAAGCTAAACCGGCGTTTGCGACGACGGGAACCGTCTAGTTTACGCTAATCAATAAACTGGGTTTGCTAAGAATTCGCTAGCCTTGAATCTAGAATTCGCCGAGACTAATTTTACATCCGCCAGATTATCAAAAGGGAAGCAAAACCCCTTGGGGTTGGTCAATCGCCAACTTTTCTACATTTTATTTGGCATCGACTATTAAGTCACGATTTGTTGATTTTATTTTTCACAACCTAGACTTTTTTAATGGAGATGAAGGGTCGTTTAAAAAAAATGGTCCTTTTCTATGGTGGTCCAAAGTTGATAAGTTGTTTTGTATCGCTCTCCAGACTGGGAACGAGAAATCTTGATTTGAATGGCAAACAATATATCATCATCGATCCGAGATCATTTGAAGGATGCTTAATTACTTTCCAACTTTTTGTAACATTTGGATACACGTTTTTTTAAATAAGAACAAACTATATAAGAACATTTGGCTTCGATGGCCAAAATGTTAAGAACATTTTAAGGCTTCGTGGACTCTAAAACACCTTTCTTCATTTCTTAAGAAAATGGACAAAGATACTCAAAAAATGGCAAAAATAAGAACATGTTAAGAACATTTTTAGGCTTAAAACTCAAAACTCAAATTTGGATGCTCTTATAAAAAAACGTGAACTTTGAATAGGATAAAATCTCAACCGTCCCGCTAGCAATTGAACATTAAATACCCTTTTCGAAAAATTGAGGGTAGACTCTTTACTTTGGGCTTTTCCAGAAAAAAAACGAATATGGGGGTGGAGGATATAATAATTTTTTGAAATTTACCCCCCCCCCGAACATCATGACTTTTGACCCCCTGGACAAGCATCAGTTGACCCTCGGACATTCAAAATTACCCTCAAACAGAGCAATTTACCCCCCCCCCCGGACAAGGCAAATTTGTAGATTTTTCACTACCCCCCGAATACTATATCCTCTATCCCCCATGTACGGATATTTTCTGGAAGAGCCCTTTACTGTTTTCACAAAGAGGACAGCAAGATATGATGTTCTTGCCTACAGACCACAAATCAACTTTTTTATGGGAATTAGGATAGGTTAGTCTACAACAGTCACCTTGGAAATGGAAGTTGAAGTTACAAAATTTAAAAAAACTAAAAATAAAAAAAGGGATTATAAATAGAAACCAAAAGAGAATCTAGGTGAAACCTCAAAATAAATAAGATACAAAAAATCTCCTCGCAAATGAGCTTACAATAACCTCCAAACAATAAAGATGTACCCCTTTTTGTGTGATAAAGGAAAAAATACACATTTTTTTGTTTTCCCTTCCATTTTCAAAACAATAGGAAGAGCTTGTATCCTCCATGACAACAGAGCACTAATTGAGTTTAATTATCTTTTTCTATTGTGTTTTTTCAAAGAATGTTTCTTCTTTTTTTTCGAAATTATCTGTATAATCCAAAATAAAGAAGATTTAAAAGTGTTTTTTTTTTCGAGATTTTCTTCTTTACATGCTCACACCAGCTGTGACTTTGTCATAAAACATACATGATTTTTTTTCTACTAACTTTAATCTATAAGAAATTGAGCGTAGTGCTATTGCTAGACTTGTTTTCATGAACTTTAAAGTATTAACTAGACTTGCGTTTGTCGATTTTTTATTGTCGTGGTAAGATCAATTTTAATGAATTGCTTAAAGTCATGTTGATTTTCCAGCGCTATTTATTTTCTTATAATTAGCGGTCAAAATGCAGCCTTTGAAGTTCTTATAAAGATTTTAAAAGTTATGCCATTTTTAGAATCCTTTTGTGTTTTCCGTCCGTTTCCATAGAGCACTTCTTTTTTGAAATGGGTCAGTTAGTATCAGGAGTTATTTCAGAATTTTTTCGCTCGTAGATTTTTGGAAACCTTGAAATTTTAAAGATTTGAATCTGGTGTGGACTTTTATCAAATGAAAAAGAGAATTGGAAAGAAGAATAAAGGCTTGGGGACACGAGAAGTTTTTATTGCGTTGGTGCAATGCAACACGCTCAATCCCACCAACCTGAAACGCTTTCTCGTGTCTCCACCCCATTTTTATTTCTACCAATAAAAGTGAAATCTCACTTTTGTTCTGGGACAATGGAGCAAAATTGATTCGAATCAATTTTGCTCCATTGTCCCAGGGACAAAATCAGCGTGTCTTGTGGGTATTTCCCTCATATTTTGTCCTATGAAACAAACAAACAAACCATGAGACACGTACTTTTTTTCTTGTGTTGGTGGGATGGTGCGTTTTGCATTGCACCAACGCGAAAGCCTTAGAGCAATCTCTTGCTGAATTCTGACATGATCACCATTTTCATATGAGAAAATCTTCGATCTCAGACTGTCATTAATCAAAAATATTTATTCGGTCTTAAAAATATTTTCGGGTTGAGTATGAAAAAGGCTCTTTTTTTCTTGTTTTTTTTTATGATTTTCAAATTCAATTAATGATGAACTTTGGCTTATATTTTTCTAAAATTGAAGAATCATTGGTGTGAAAATAGTAATGGTACTGGTAGCACATTTTATTCAAGAAGTTAATCTTTTTCTTCATTTTCAAATATTTTATTCTTTTTTTAAAAATAATTTCCCACACTTAAGTCTCTTGCAAAAAGCAGATTGTTCTAGCAGACTTTACTAGGAAAGTAATTTTCTAACTGTAAATAATGTAAGTAAAGCCACGTGAGAAACATTTGAAAGGTATTCTTAGACTTTGGAATCCGTTCGAACAAAAATAACCTCGTGACAAATTAACTTGAATGATTCTTCTTCAGAAATCTCTAACAATTTTGTGAAAATGAAAGTCCTCTCATAATCGGATGGACCGATCTATAAAAAGTATATCTGTTTAGATGTTGAAACGTTTTGAAATCCATCCAGTAATACAATTTTTTCGCGTCATTTTATGTCTCTTATTATTGTGGAAATAGCAGATTGCTATCCTGTCAAATGTTACAGACTTCAATGTCTCCGCTGCAAATTTTATTGAGACAGACTGTAACGAAATCTTTTATGAGACGCTCACAATTATAAGGCTCACCGACTTAACACCTTAATTATTACTGTGTAGATGCTCTAAAAAATGGGTTTAGATAATAAAAAGCCTGATTGGAATAAAGCGTATGTCTGTCTTAAAGAGTGAGTATCAATTATTTAACTTGTTGTCGCGTCTTAACCGTCATTTTATAAGCAAACACGTTCATTTATTGATTCGATCAACTCTCTGGAAAAAGCTGGAAATTTATAAGAAAGACAAATTTCGGTTCTAAGCCCAGCAGATTTAATACCATGTTTGACTCAATTTAGATTTAGAAAATCAAAAGAAAATAACTTAGAATGTCATATTCTTGCTAATTCCTTGTATATACTGTAATTTTGAAATTTTCCTATAATACCCATGTAAGTGCAGACTGAAAAAACAACACTTTAAACTCATCCGTGATTTTCATTGTAGCGCTCAATTTTCTTTTTATTGTTTTCTTCTTAGTGTTTTTATTACTCATTTTTTATTGTCATTGAAAAGTTTTCCCTTATGCCTTGTTTAATTTTACATAAACTGACTTATTGCGTAGAAACCTGGGATGTCTTTATGACAACGGAATCTAAAATTTGTCTTTTTGTTTATTTGCCTTGGGTTGGAATTTATTTTATTTTTATCGGGGAAGATGAAAAACACCATATTGGACGATTAGTGAGATATCTTCCTATAACCTTCCTTTTTGTCCTGTTTGTTCAAATACTACCCCTTGCGATTTAAAAGGGTTAAAACTTTAAAGTTTTTTTCCGGCAGTATGTCAGTGCCTGTAAAGTTTATTTTGTCACCTTTCGAAAAATGTTTCATTTTTCGCCTAGAGGAGGTTTTGTATTATAGCTTTGGTGTTTATTTTTCTACTTTCAGGAAATCCCAGTATCGCAAAAAACTTTGAATTCATGTGTTACTGGAGGTTGCTTTAACTGGTATAATGATGACATTCGTTCTAGGGATTGTTATATGAATTCATTGGCAACGAAGATTGAAGATAACTCAAAAACTCACCGGGACTGTTACATTTTGGCTGGACATTTTCGGTTTTCTTCTTGTCGTTTGGATTGAGTCGTCGGCAATAACGGCATTTTCATTTTTCAACTTATTTGTGGAAGATAAACTGTCTTTCGGTACATCTACTGATACTAATAAGATCGGCACGGATCAAGCCGTCGGAAAATTTTTAATAAACATTAAACCATTTTTATCGAGTAAGGGGAAATATTTGAAGAACCGTTACGTAACTATAAAAGATAGTCATCTTGTGTTTAACATATCTTATCGCAACTCTCTCAACATTACAAGAAACTCGTTTTTTCCTTGAAACGGAAAAAAAGCGTAAGCGCTTAAGTTGCTGTGACGGATAAAAATATCGGAGAAAGAATTATTATTTTAATTCTTTGCAGAGTTCATAGAAGACCAATATTGCACAGCATAAAAGTATAAATTTACGACTGAGTATCGCCCCGCGTTCACCCAATAATCGGAAACGTTTTATATACACGAGGGACAGAAAATTTGGGGATATTTTTTTATCGATAAAATCCTAAGAATTGACGAATACTCGAAGCAGCATTCTAAAAAGAAGACATCAATTCAGTTAAACGGTAAAAGACTTGACTTGAGTCTCCAAAAAATAATTGTGAATTGTGGGGCGTTTTTGCATATCCGAGTGAACGTGTTTTTTTTCATTATATTGAACTCTACGGTGAAGATCAATGGGTTGCGAAATCTCTACACATAATCGTGTTGATGACGTCAGCTCCACAACGACGGAGAGTGAAGTTGAGAAGGGTGGAGTCAAACAAAGATTGTTTCTCATACCACGTGATCCAATACAATACAGTAACCAACCGCCTTCTGTTCAAAAGTTTTTAAATCCAACTCGTTATAAAAGGGATGAAGAAGTTTATATCAACAGGTACTTTTCGTTTTATGTTTTTTTTCTCAATTGAAAAAAAAATCTAGCTTGTAGCTAGATTAAGGATTAAGTCGGAGACGGATAGCTGTCGAACTACCTTAAAGGAAGAAAATTTGGCGGATTTCCGGTTTCGCCAAATTGGTTTTTTCTACCATTTCTGCTAATTTCCCGCAAAATTTAATTTATGCCATGCATTCGCTAAATTCGTACTATTTCAGGTCTTCAAACATGTTTTTAGTTTATTTATAATGATTTTTAGCCAAAAACATCCTGCAACCGCCAAATTAGATTCCCTCTAAAATCCACTAAAACCCTGGGAATCGTGTGAAAACTCATTTTCAAAAATTTCAAATTTTGCTATCTCGATTTTGGAAAATTGTTACACAAAATTACTTTGAGGTTTTACTAAGGACCGCAGAAGGTTTTTGTGATCTAAACATCTCAAACCATCTGATTATCCCTTTAAAGATCTTAAGATATACTTGAACCTCAATTTGTACTTGTTTAAGGGTTTACCACCGTTTTGCCGCTAGTCCAGGGGGGGTCAGTGTACTAGAAGGCGGCATGTATGTGTACTACAAGGTATTTTTCAAAACTTGACACCCACCCACCCCTGAAATACACCATACTACTTGGAAAAATCCCAAAACCACCCCATACCCCCTATTTACTACCGGGTAGTACCTGGAAAAAAACCAAAACCACACCATACCCCCCATTTACTACCGGTTACTACCTGGAAAAATCCGGAAAATAGAGAAACTTTTTTCCGAAAATCGGAAAATTGGGTAAACATTTTTCCAAAAATCGGGCAATCGGGAAAACTTTTTTTCGGAAAATCGGGAAATTGGGAAAACTTTTTTCCAAAAATCGGAAAAACAGGAAAAATGTTCTCAAAAATCCAAAATGCGTGAGAAATCAAACTTTTCAAAAATTACGCGAGACCATGTGGAAATGCATGAGTCTCACAACCAATGCGTGAGAGTTGGCACCTCTAATGTACGAATGTTGAATGTTTGAATTCAAATGTTCCAATGTTTACATTGACTCGATAAACCTTTATTTCAGTGGGATCTGGTAGGATTTCAATTCATTCCAAGAAGTTTGGAAGAATGATCTTGGACAAACTTGGCTTGATCAATTTATAATAGAACAACTTTACATTTCTATTTTAGCAGATAATTTCTGAACCTTTTTGTTTCCACACTGTTAACATCGATTTTGGACCCAACACCTCTATTTTGGTACACAGGTAGTAAAAATCAAAATCGATTTTGGACCCAACACCCCAATTATAGTACACAGGTAGTACATGACAAATTTTTTTCTCAAACACCCACCCACCCCAGGATACATGCCACCTTCTGGTACACTGACCCCCCCCCTGGCTAGTCTTCTGTTACTGTAGGTTTTTTATTATCATGAAGTTATTAAAGGTTTCATTTTTAAATAAAAGTGATATCGTAAATTTTATTTTTCAGAATGCTGAGAAATGAATATTGTCTAAGTTTGTTTGAAAAATTCAAAGACCCTCTAAGGAATTGAATTGATTTTTTTGCAGATATAGATCATGTTCGCACGTAACGGCTCCGTTTCGCTCCGAAGCGTAACGAAGGAAGCCATTCTATTGGTTACATTCAAGTTTTACGTCACTTCTAACCAATAGGATGGCTTCATTTCGTTTCGGAGCGAAACGGAACCGTAATGTGTGAACATGGTCATAGAGTCAGTTAAGGAGAAGAAAATCATACGATTTCTTGTTTATTTAAAGAACGATCGAACCAGACGTGGTTGGAGAGCGAATAGCGATCACAGATGAAGAAAAGCCGGTGCTCTATCAACTGGAAAAAGAACGTCGTCAAAAAGTTTGGGAGTACAGACCTGGCGTTGAAATTCCTAAAGTAAAATGTTTTCTGAACTACTCTTCATTTTTTTCTGCAATTACACACAATACTCCTCAAAACAAAGAACGTATTATGAAATTCTCTGTAGGATGCGATAAAACTTTTCAAAGATTGCTTCACCAGATAAAAATACCATATCTGATAAAATTTTGAGCAACTTAAAGTCTCACAAGAACCTCAAAAAGTTTCATCATAATAGTTGATAATTGACAATGTTACCGCCTGATGTTGGTGAATTTTTCTTTGTCAAGGTTATCACCTTTCTCGGAGAAAGAAAAGAATAGGTGCAACCAAACATCAATAACAGATTTGCAATCCCTTATTCTCAAATAAAAATCTGGCGGACTGTCTAAGCAAAAGCATATTACCATATACCACGGGGCCACTTAATTGCGCCATCCAGTCTATAAAAGAAGCTTTAAGTGGACCCCGGGCTACCACCAAACACACATATTATATCATAATCGACTCTTCAATTTCTTTTCTTTTTTCAGTATCGGAAAAATGAAGAAGACAGAGTAAGGATTTCTTTCATCTGGTTATATTCTAACATGTCATGTATTTTTAGTGGGGTGAACTTTTTGCGAAGATTAAATTTCACACATTCCTGGGATTCTGGTGTCATTCGCGAAAGTAAGTCCAAAAGGAAATTTTATAGATGCTAGAAAACCTCTTCGTGAGAATTATTGCCATTTTAAAAGAATTGATGTTTTTCTCGTCTGCGAAAATAAGTCCCCGCGATATCTTGAAATTTCCAAGATAGGCTCATGTGTGAAATTTAATCCCCACAAAATTCCCTCCAACTGAAGTCTTTTTAAATTCTTCGGCACCATCGATGGTAATTTCAGGGTCTCAAATACCAGAGGATTTTTATTACTTCTTCAGGAAAGATATTAAAGGAGGCGTTCAAATTTCGGTGGGAAAATTTGGTCATTTAGGGAAATTTAGTCATTGGACTAATTTTGGAATGAATTCATTCTTTCTAGAATGGGAAGCTCTAATCTAAAGCTACCCAGAGTTTGGGAAGTACAATGTATAGAGATATTTTTTCGGGGATAAGAAAGTCGAAGAAAAGTTTATCGGGTGATGAAAGTAGTGGAAAACTTGTTGTCACACCCTCTTTTTGGCTGCCTTCCCAACTTCCTCGGCCGACCTTTTTTCACCAAAAAGATCTCAGAAGATTCTCTTCAAGCAGAGATTACTGCAGTTTGCAACCTTGATTCCATACCCCGGCTCTTTTTTTACCCAGTTCCCTTAATGTGTTATACGAGATTGCAAAGCATGGTATTTGCATTTGGTATTTTATTTTGATCATTGTTTTATTGTTGTTTTTTTCAGTGGAATCACAACACACGAAAGCACAAAATGAAAGCTCAATACACGGTATGTATGGAAAATCTTAAAAATTAAAATATTTGCATATGTAATCGGGATGAATGTGTTGAAATGTCATTTTGGGGCGCTTTTTTCACACATCCTTTTTCAGTCCTTTTAATAGGCTTAATATACTTCTCTAAATATAGCTACCTGTATTTAAGCACTCCCCCTGGTTAAAGGGGGAGTTTCTAAACGTCGACCAGAAATGACGACCACGATCGGCGACCACGACCAGCGACCAGACAAATTTGGGATATCGAGTTTTTTCCCCTTCTCCAACGTAGAGTGTCTCTCCTAATTATTGAATATATATCATATAGAAGAGTAAGCTCACCCCTGCCTCGTCTACTTAAAGCTACGTGCCAAATACCCAAAACAACCATCTCGACGCTCTTGGAGCTTGATTATGGTGTGAATTTCTATCCTTTTGTATTATCAGCATCAAAATAATTAGTGGCAGTTTTTTGAAAATGATTTGAGAAGCTTTGTATTTCATCATCAGATTGTTATTTCTGTCGAAATTCGTCATTTTGTCAGCATAAAGACAATAGAATAATTGATTAGATTCATATCTCTAACTGGTCTTCCCAATATTTTCCATCTATTCATACTAAAGACATCTCATTCAGTATAATTAAAATATTTGGTGTAACAAAGCTTACAAACATCATACTTACTGACCCAGTCGATATTTTTGTCAAATAGTGTCACTTTGTCAAGAAAATGACTGGTTACTTCAAAGGTCACTTTTTAGTATTCTGCGAGGACTTGATTAAAATATTCTCTACGGTGGAGAGAGCAGATAAACTCGATAATCCAAATTTATCTGGTTGCCGGTCGTGGTCGCTGGTCGCTGGTCGTGGTCGCCATTTCTGGTCGATGTTTAGAAACTCCCGATTAAAGGTTTTATTTTTACATAAGTGTTCCTGTTTCATATCAGACACATCTTTCATATCAGGACAGTATCTGCCTATTGTTATACTATGCTGATGTAAGCAAAAAGTGTTTATTTTTCCTCTTTCTTACCAATCTTGCTCCACATCTGTGTCAATTCAATGTGAAAAAGCTTATGAATTAAAATTGATGAGTAAGCAAACGATATCACTCTTATTTAAAAACAAAACCTTTAAAGGTTAGACTGATGAAGAATTTTTAGGGCGGTTTGATGTTCTAAGAAACATAAAGAATTTAGTGGAAGAAAAAACGAATACATTTTTCATCGTCTACTTTCCTAATATTCTATTCGATTTCTATTAAAATATTTTAAAAATAGAGTTATGTAGGTTGTCGTCTATGGTCCAACCTTTACATAGAAGAATGCCCTAGTGCGTTAACCGCAAAAACGAGTTTCCGCTAAAATTAGTTCCCGCTAAAATTAGTTCCCTTAAAGGTAGCAAAATGTCTTGTACAAATATCATGAGAAAGTGTTTGTGCAATTTATCAACTATTTAGCCCGCTACTTCAACCATAAGTAGACACGAGGACCTCTCGAAATCACTAAAGAGAAATGACGTCACCACAGTTCAAGAGTGTAAAATAATTTATACTGTATTTATTTTGCATCTAAACGTTGCCCAAATTAATCTTGACATCACAAAATTAAAGTGTCAAGAAAAAAAACAGAACAGAATGATAATGAAGAAAAATTCCTCTCATAGTTTACAGTTTCATAGTATGTATTTTATGGTCTAATACACCTTTCGACCGTAGTCGTGCTGTCAGACACGTGTCACTTTATTATTCAATTATGCCCCTAAACTCGATCCAGTCCTTTTTGGCACCTTTTTCTATTGTCTGTAGGGACGAAAAAAGACTGGGACGGTTTTAGGGTGGTAAAATGAACAAAAAATTGTCCACGCGGCAATTAGCAGCTACGGTCGAAAAGGTGTATTGTTAGATCTGTGTGTCCGCATTGCGAGCTAACAGGACAAGTATAAACCATAGCGAAGATAGTTCTAAAGAAACGATTCCTAGACCATTTTATACAGAACCAAACGTTAACCAATTTCTTGTTTTCTTTGATTGCCTTGCAGTGTTTTATTTCGGACACGTTATAGTTTCTTCAGTTATTCAAATGGCCCTTTAAAACTCCGGTATTACTCAAAGTATATATAAAGAAAAATGTAACTTATATTACGACCAATGAATGATCGATTCTTGACAAAATCCTTAATTCGACTCAACCAAAACCTCCCGAGCAAAAGTATCATCTCAAGCAGGGAACTATCATAAAAACATCATATTTAAGTTTCTTGCCTCAACTTTACTAATTTTCATCAAGCTAAATTTTCCTAAAAAGCTTTTGATCCTGTACCAGTAGGCTTAGAACTAGGTGCACCGCGACCCATGCCGCCCTGTTTTTGACCCTGTTTGAATAAAAGAATTAAGGGCGGAATTTTTTTCTTAGTTGCATTAATCTAAAATTAATTATAATTACAGAGTGATTGCATTTAATGAGTTTAAGAAATTTCTTACAACTTTTAATTTCTATTTCCAGCATTTGAAACCTGACATGAATTGTTTTCTTTGTGGCGTTTACACCAATACAAAAACATATCCATGTCGTGTATGTTTACGCTCTTTCCACGACGCATGCTTACAAAAGTTCGGTAAACTCGACCCAGTCTCCCGAGCGTTGATGGTGAACCAAGCTGAAACTGAGGAAGGATGGAGTTGTTTTAATTGTGTAAGTTTTCATGATATTAACAAAATCTGGAAAATATTTTTTGGGTTTTGGTTCACCCAGACGGCACACAACGCCAAATCAACGTCCATGTGACATTCATAACGTCCAAATAACCTTATTTGAACGTTAAAACAACGTTGTGTGCCAGCTGGGACGTATTTAAGAAAGCGGCAAGTAACCATAAACTACAATTTTAGCCCTTTTTATAAAGAACTATGTAGAGCTCTATATCCAATCAATACTATCCCTCAACTAGCTTTTAATCGTAAGAAAATCGATAATTTCCGATCAGAAGTATTCTATTTCAGACTCCTTTTAAGAAAAGTTTCACCCGAAATATTCGATATCTCAGCTTCGAACACGTGATTTTTCTTGCTTTCACTGAAAATATGAGAGACAACTCTTTTATTTAAAAGGTTGTGACCTTTCCTCGTTATTTTTGGAGAGTTGGATGTTTCCAAAGCTTAATGAGGGTAAAATTGATAGTTTTTCGGTATCAACTAGACTATGTTATAGTCTAAGACGAATCACTATCTAAGAAAAAAGCCCAAAGCCGAAGAAAATTCGCAAACGGGTTTTTTTCGCCGAAAAGAGTTGTTGCTGATTGTTGTAGCTGTTGTTGTTTTTTTAATTTCGCCTAGCGAAAGTATTACGATAGCCTTTCGCGGCGGCGGCGGCGGCGGTGTTGGTGTCATCGGAAAAAAAATTAGAAAACGAAAGTACTCGATACGGTGGACGAACTCACTAAGTTTAATTTTTAGTTGCATGTGCACGCTCCGTTTAACCACGGCAATTTTCGCGGGTTTTTTAAAGATTACGTCATATCTTTCATATTAGCTCATACTAGTTCGGTATTGTGGAGGTAATGAGATGATCAGGTTCATTCCGGTTCATTCTCTCTATTGTGTCATTAGCTCCACAGTCTGACGCGTAAGGCACCATACTTCTGGAAGGCAAGGAGGAATTTCATTTTTAGAAGCGTTTGCAGGTTTGCATCCATCGATTTTTAGCAAATTCATTGTGTTTACACTTCTTCTCAAAGCAAAAATTATTAACTCAAAAGAAATAGTAAGTATATAGACTTTCAACTTTGCTTTTCCAGTTCCACATAGAGTTATTTTTCTAGTGGATCTGTTTAAAGCACCTTTTTTGCCCCTTCACCTAAAAAGTGATTGAGGCGTCTTTTCTTTTTTTTTTGCCACTTTTTTTCAGATTCATCATTCACTGCACTGAATCTGATTGTGGTTTTTTTTCCCGCCCTTCAGATTCAAGGTCGAGACTCACCTGTGAATCTGATTGCGGCAACCCGTGGCCAGGACAGGTGTGGATTCTGTGCCTGCGACCGATCGAGCTTGTGCGTATCGACAGCTCATAAAGAATTCAACTGCGTTGTCAGTTAAGAAATACACAAAGCTGCGTTGTCAGCTCAAAAATAATTCAACTGCGTTGTCAGTTATCAAATACATAAAGCTGCATTGTCAGCAAGTACTAGTATATATTTAATTTATCCTAACAAGAATATTTCATTTTACCAGATATACTTTGTCATATCTTTAGTAAGAGTTAGTTTTTCTATCTGTGACTGTACTCTGTACTTAATTGAAGATGATATCTGTTGCATTATATCGTGCACGCATAGGAAGTTTTGCTTTTACAGCTCAGAGAAACGTTAAATGTGTCGCTAAATCTATTATTGTTGGGGATCTTCGACAAAAAACTTTCGAATTTTTTATCGGCATTGGGCCGATAAGGGGGTGGGGGGGTCCAACTACATACCGATAAAAAAACAAGTATTGAGACAAAAATCCTTTCGGCCAATTTCTTTCTGATTTCGTCCACAAACTCCACTGAAAGCATATGATTTCACTTGCTTTCACCTTTGCGCGCAAATTCGCAACTTTAAAAGTACAGTTTTGAAATAGCTTTGATAAAAAACTCTTTTTTCATTGGCCAGCGCTGCCTTTTCCTTCCAAATGTTGCGACTTCATCCCGTCATTTTAACTTTCGTTTTGATTAACAATATCAATGCGGGTATGAACAAACTCAATGTTGGTGCACAAATAGACAAAAATTCAACGATGATGGGTGGGAAAAGGCGATGGCGGACAAGATTGGAGGAAACTGTGTTTTCGAAGATGTAAGTTGGATTTGAAAAATTTGGCCGATAAGAGCAAGGGGGGGAGGGGGTCTGAAGCTTATCGGCCCAATGCCGATAAAAAATTCGAAAGTTTTTTGTCGAAGACCCCTTGGTTCCGACCTTTCCAATAATGCATTCTCAACACTTTTTAAACCTGTACGTTTAATAGCACTTTTTACCCTCCTATGTTTTGCAATTCCAAAATCGTTTGAGCTAACAGAGCTTTACACACCTCTAGAATTTCTCAATCTTTCAAGAAATGGAATTTTCGTTCAATATCCCAATGTAGCGGGAGATCCAAACCTTATTTTTTTCAAAGTTAATTACACACTCTTATTATCAGGCGATGTAGAACTTAACCCAGGCCCAACTGTTCAAGGTTCATTTCACCAGGGCAACAGTAAATTTGGCAAGACGGCAGGTATACAATGTTCCTCGAATTGTTTTTTTGCTATTTGCTATGCTCAATTTAGAAAATTGTCGCTATGGAAGACTCATGATTTGGATTATGTTTTAGATCAAGGTGATCTGAATTTCAAAAAATTGGGTATTACAGGACAGTCCCCATATATTGAAGAGTTTTCTAAGGTAATTGAAATAGGAAACAGCACTTGTGCACTTAATTTCAATATTTTTGAAGGCTATTTTGAGACCGGTAACATTTCAGTAAATTTTGTTCAGGAGGAACTCTTGTTGCAACATTCTGGTGCAGTTTTAGTGATAGCTGGAAATTGCCTAGCTGTGATGCACTATAACAAAAATTACTTTTTTTTTGACTCGCATAGCAGAGACGCCAAAGGCCATCAAGTTGAAGGCAGTATTGGAACTTCAGTTCTTTTAAAGTTTGACAACTTGCAAGAAATTAAACAGTATATAAGATCTGAGTATAAGAACATAAATCTTTTCAATATCATTTATCTCAAAACTGATTTTCATGATCAGGAAAGTATAAAAAGTATTGTATCAAGGCAAGTATCACGCAGACAAAAAAATTGTTCACATAAGAGATTAGTTGAAAAGATTAAAGGTACTGATCAATATAAAGATTTATTGGAAAAACAAAACGTTGTTCAGAAAAGATCACGTGAAAAAATCCAAGGCACGGATAAGCATGAACAGGTAAAGAAGAACAAGCGTATGTTTCGGGTTAATAAAGGATCAGAAAAATATGAGCAAGAAAAAGAAAAACAACGTAACCGTAGGGAATTAAATAAAGGATCAGAAAAACATGAGCAAGAAAAAGAAAAACAACGTAACCGTAGGGAATTAAATAAAGGATCAGAAAAACATGAGCAAGAAAAAGAACTAAAACGTAAGCATCGGGAATTAAATAAAGGATCAGAAAAACATGAGCAAGAAAAAGATCAAAAACGTAAGCATAGGGAATTAAATAAAGGATCAGAAAAACATGAGCAAGAAAAAGAACTAAAACGTAAGCATCGTGAATTAAATAAAGGATCAGAAAAACATGAGCAAGAAAAAGAACTAAAACGTAAGCATCGGGAATTAAATAAAGGATCAGAAAAACATGAGCAAGAAAAAGAACTAAAACGTAAGCATCGGGAATTAAATAAAGGATCAGAAAAACATGAGAAAGAAAAAAGAAAAAAGCGCAAAGTCTACAAAGCTAACAAGAAACTTAATGTAGGAAAAAGGGTCGAAAACTTCCGGCAGAAAAAACAGGAGGGTCCTTCTTACATCTGTGTGATGTGTAACCGCAGTATGTTTAAAAAATCTGTGTTTGGTTTTGATGAACAAAAGTACTCATTGATCAACTTTGAAGAAATAGAAAATTTTAATCCTGTAACCTCGTTTGATGGTAATTTCTACGTATGCACAACCTGTCATAGAAAATTAACGAAGGGAGAAATCCCATGTCAGTCTGTTACTAACAAGCTTCAAATTTTTGATCTCCCAGATAATCTAAATGATATACGAAAACTGGAAAGAATCTTAGTGGCTCAAAGAATTTTATTTTCTAAAGTCATGATAATGCGTAAAGGAGAATTCCCTAAATTACAAGGTGCAATATGCAATATTCCCATTGAAACACCAGGTGTATGCAAAGTACTTCCTAGAGGAAGTGATAGTAGCGGTGTAATAAATGTTGAATTAAAAAGAAAGATATCCTACAAAAACCCTGTTATTTCGCAGCAAGTAAGACGACAAAAAGTTTTTGAAACTTTGGACTTTTTAGTGCATAATAATCCTTTGTATCATGATATAGATATTGATATGTCAAAAATTGACCAAATGAATAATGATGAATATGTTGAAAGAGTTTTATCAAATAATGATTCCACATCAAACGCTTCTTCCAATGATATAAGATTTGTAGATGATACAACAGTTAGTTTAATCAAGCCTTTTGAAGAGCAATTAGAGAGTGAATTTGATTCTGATGATCCACTCAGTGCGTATCGGACACCAACATGTGAAACAGTTATTGTATCAGAAGTGCCAAACATTATTTTAGATGATGAAAATGCAATTTTAGCTCCAGGTGAAGGTCAAACCCCCAACTCATTAACACAAGATGAGTTCTGTGAAGAGCTAGCCCATCCTCATCTTTTTCCTACTGGGAAATTTGGTTATAACGTAGAGCGAGATATAAAATTGTCCCCAACAAAGTACTTTAATCAACGTCTTTTAAATTACACTCAAAAGTTTGCTTCGGATTCAGATTACATTTTTTTTGCTCACAAAACTTTACTACAGCTTAATCTTAGAAGTAAAATCAATATCGCAATGAGAATTTCAAATTCCAACTTGACTGCGGGATTATTAGCAAATAATTTTAATGATACAATTCAAAATTGCGTAGCATCTGATAATGCATACAAGTTTATGAGTACTATAAAAGGAACCCCTGCATACTGGCAACATATGTTATCTGATGTTCTTGCAATGGTTAAACAACTTGGTGTCCCAACATACTTTATGACTCTCTCTTGTGCAGATTTACGATGGGAGGAATTTGTTACCATTATCAGACAATTAAGCGGGGATGCTGATACTGATCATGAACTTCTTGATTACCAATCTAGATGTGCCCTACTTAATAGCAATCCTATTGTGCTTGTGCGTCAATATCAATATAGAAAAGAGTTGTTTTTCAAAGAGATTATAATGGATGGCCAACTTGGAAAAATTACATACTATGCTCTCAGAGTAGAATTTACTTTCAGGGGTAGTCCACATGATCATTGTTTGCTTTGGGCTAAAGATGTCCCAAAACTTGAAGATGGAAAAAAAAAGTATATTGACCACATAGATAGTGTTATTTCTGCTAATGTTCCTGATAGAGAAGAAAGTCCTGAATTATGGAATTTAGTCACTAAGTATCAAATACACTCCCATTCAAGAACGTGTAGTAAATATCGCAAAAATGAATGCCGATTTCAATTTGGAAAACTTTTCTGCAAGCGTACTATTTTGTCTGAACCGCTTCCTGAAGGTTTGCCTGAAACTGAAAAACATGATATTTTAGTTGCTAGAAATAATGTGATCCAAACTGTTCAAGAGTATATAGACACAAATTTGCATCCTAAAAAGAGAAACATTTTGGATCCTGATAAGCCTGAGTATATTGAAATTGGATCTATTGATACAATTTTGGATTCTTTAGGATTAAATTATGAAACATATGAATATTACTTATCAATCTCACCAGACAAAGATCAGCATTTGTTTCTAAAACGTGACCCATATTCTTGTTTTGTCAACAATTATTTTGCAGAAGGCCTCCTAGCATGGGAGGCCAACATTGACATTCAGCCAGTGTTTAATGCATACAAGGCAGTTACATACATGTGTGCCTATTTTTCAAAAAGTGAAGATAAGTGTTCAACTGCAATGCAAGAAGCATTAAAACAGGCCAAAGATTCAAATGACAGTCAGTTTGAGCAAATGTCTAAAATTGCCAAAGTTTACAACTCTAATAGAGAATGATCAATCCAGGAAGCAGTTTACCTAACAATGCCCGAACTGTGGCTTAGAAAATGCTTTCCTGCTATTTCATTCGTTAACACTAACTTACCTGATCAAAGGTACAGAATTTTCAAGTCTAAAGAAGAAATTGAGGAATTGCCTGAGGATTCTGATGATCTTTTCAAACGAAATATGTTAAATAGATATATTGACCGCCCAAACACAGGGCAATTCAATACTATGTGTTATGCCACATTCTGTGCAAACTATACATTAGACACAAAAAAAAATACAAATGATGAAAATGATTGGCAGCCTACTGTACTAGATGATCCAACAAGTGCAGTGAATCATCAAGAACCCCAAACACTTCCAAAATCAGCCAAATTACTCAACAGTAAGGAAAAACTTAAGCTTCGTAAAGTTCCAAAAGTTTTGAGGTACTACACCCCTAACAAAAACAAACATCCAGAAAAATTTTCCCATCATATTCTAATGTTGTTTTACCCATTTAGATCAGAAGAGAATGATTTGAAACTTGATGGTTCATATGTGTTGAAGCTCAATTTAGATGAAGTCAATACAGTTGTTAACGATAACAAGCAAATCTTTGAACCTGATGGTCATCTTGTTGATTTAGTACTTCAAAACTATCGCAATGACCTTATGCATAATCAAGATGCCTTTGCTCAACAAGAAAATGATGAAGTGCAAGATCTAATGAGCAACTCATCAGACAGTGAAAATGATGATGAAAGTCATGAAATCGAACAAAATTTTGCACCATTTACTCAAACAGTTCATGACTTGCAAACTGATGACCAAATCAATACCCATATAAGATCTTTAAATTCTAAGCAAAGAGATATTTTTGATATAGTACTAAATTGGGGAAAAATGTATGTGCAAAATTCCAAGTCCAATAATCCTGTACTACTAGAACCATTGAGAATATTTTTAACAGGTGGTGCGGGCGTAGGAAAATCTCACTTAATTAAATGTATTTACAATTGTTTATCAAAAGTCTTAGCATATAAAAGTGATGAGCTAGAGAAGCCACGTATTATTAAATTGGCCCCAACTGGTATAGCAGCTATCAATATATCTGGCACCACAGTACACACAGGATTGAGTATTCCAGTTGGAAAATTCAGAAATATGGCTGACAAACAAAGGACTGCCATTAGAAATAAATTACATCATGTAAAGTTGATAATAATTGATGAAATATCTATGATTTCGTCGCAACAGCTTTTGAACATCCATACAAGATTATGTGAAATTTTTGGTGTAAATGACAACACACCATTTGCAGGGAAAAGTATCATTGTTTGTGGAGACCTCTTTCAATTACCTCCAATTTTTCAAAGTCCAGTATTTTCAACTGAGGGACCTATTATTGGTGCATTCAAATTATGGCACCTATTCAAACTAGCTGAATTAGATGAGATCATGCGTCAAAAGGATGACTCTGACTTCATTGATCTCTTGAACAATGTAAGAGTAGGTGAATTGAATAGTAATGATGAAAGTATGATTAAATCTAGACTGATAACACGAGAACACCCTGATTATCCAATAGAATCATTGCATTTGTTTGCAGAAAATGCTTCAGTCCATCTTCACAATATTCAAAGACTAGATACTCTGCCCTTGGAAACAATAAATGTAGAAGCTATGGACGTTTATCCAAGAGATTTTACTGAATCTCAAATTACCAAGGTTAAGAACCTTCCACTTAACGATACAGGTGGCTTATCAGTTCTATTTGATTTGAAAATAGGGGCAAGAGTTATGCTAATTAGTAATATTGATATAGAGGATAGGTTGATCAATGGTCAACTTGGAACCGTCACTGACGTAAAATTCAGAAACAATAAAGCAGAGCTAATTTATGTTAAACTAGATGATAAGACGGCTGGAATAAAAGCTCAAAGAAAAGACCAATATGCTAAGGCCACTGAAACTGTTCCCATTGAAAAGAGTGAGGTCAATTTTCCCTTTGACAAAAAAAACCCATTCACTTCACCTACCATTTCTCGGACACAATTTCCTCTTAAGCTAGCTTATGCTTGTACAGTGCACAAAGTTCAAGGATTGACTTTGGATTCTGTAGTCGTTAGTTTTGACCTTGCAAGGCAAAGAAAGTTCAATGCTGGTCAAATGTATGTTGCAATGAGCAGAGTAAAAAATTTAAATGGTTTGTACTTTACTGGTCAATATCGACGTAGTGCTTTTGTCTGTAGTGATAAAGTTAGTGAAGAATACACACGATTGCGTCAGAACAAAGTTGAAAGAGTTGCAGATATTATGAGGTGCAGTTCTAATTTAAATGTTTGCCTATTGAATGTAAGATCTTTAAAACGACACGCAGTTGATATTCAAAAGAACAGATTTTTGTATGAAAATGATTTGTTATGTCTGACAGAGACACAGATGAGTTATGAGCATTCTGAGGAAGACAAACAAAGTATCCATGAACAGCTTCCTTATTATATTCTTAGTCATAATATTGACCAGCATAAATTCAACAGTATTACTGTCTGTCATTCTCCTGCTTTTATTGACATTGATGAGTATGATCATTCATCATGCTTTTCTCTTGTAAAATTTAGAAAAGCTGAATTTACTGAAAAGGAATTTTGTGTTTTGGTTCTCTATAAAAGTTCAAGAATTCAACGTGATGTGTTCTGTTACAATCTTGCTCAATTTATTGAAAGATACACAATTGATATCATTTTAGGAGACTTCAACATGGACGGCTTTGAAATGGAGCATGATCAATTGTTGGCTGACATTCTCCAAGATTATGATTTAGTTCCGAACTTTCCAACACATATCGATGGGAAAATGCTTGATCAAATTTGGACACATAAGGAATTGGTGCACGAGTATGGTATTGAAGTTATTCGTAAATGTGTGAACTTATCCGATCATGATGGAATCAAATTATCGCTGACTTTGCTAGCTTAGAATACCCGTCAGAGGCGATTCCCGGCGGGACAAGGGGGGGGGAGTTTGGAAACTGGGGTGGTGGATGATCTCAACTTTCTGATGATTAGTTTTTAGTGGTCAAAATTGCAGGAAGTAAAAAAAATTATCTCAAATAAAAAGGGTAAAATATCCCTTTTCTATTATAGCAAATTCGACCTAACTTAAAAATTAATCATCAGAAAATTAGCCAACGATTCAGATACATTTGCTTATGTTGTCATAGGTGCTTCTTTATGAACAGTTTGAATTGATCAAAGGAGATTTTTTGTGATAGACTGAGTAAACTAGGAATACTCTTTAAAGAAATGATGTTATCGAAAATCTGTTAATATGATATCAGTACAGGTTTGATTCTGGATAAAATGAACTTTGTAATTAAGGATTGAAACTCAACTCTGTTGGAAATATGCAGTTAAGGTCATCCCACCACCCCGTCCATTCTTATGTAAGTTTTCTGACGTTTAAAGACTATTCTTAAAAGACATTTATGCTTTTTTCTGCATTAACCAAAATGAGGGCTCTGTTGAATTTGACGTTCGCAGGAGAAGTTGGGGGTCAAATATGTGTGAGTGTCTTTATGGATGGTCTATGGTAGAAAAAAATCTATAGACAAAGGCCAATCAGTTTAAAGATGCCTTTCCTTAACTCATTTTTGATTACTATCTCGTCAGGAAACTTATATACCTATGGATATGGCATTTAATATATTATCTTATTTATTGTATTATTTATTCCTATTTTTGTATTATTTATTCCTATTTTTATATTTAACATTTTTCTTCTGTTTTTCATAATTATTAGATTTTTTAAAATTATTATATTCTAAACAAAGTAATATTTCTACCATTTTAATAGGTTTTTGTTAATTGTTTTATTATTTTCTTGTATTCTTTTTGTTATTCATTTGCCTACTCAAAAATCAAAAAGACTGTCACAGAGTTTAAAAAATAAACAATATGGAAAAATATGGAATGAAAAAATATGGAAGTGCATTGCAAGTGAATTGATTCATCTATATATGTATGCATTTTGGTTGATATCACAAGGATAACTATTGAAACGTCGAATAGTGGTATGAGTGGATATATATTTCTATTTTGGAATTATTACAATTGATGTAATCGCTTATCCTGATGCAGCTTAAATTCATTGAATCTCAAAATATCCTAAATCGTCGTCATTTTCAGTCTTTATTAACAAATAGCCGAATGGCTTCGAACATTTTCATTACAATCACCAACATTCGATACAATCGCCAACATTCGATACAATCGCCAACATCGATACAATCGCCAACATCGATACTGCATAATATGCGCTTAAAGTCAATGTATCATATTATGGTTTCATCCGATTTTCACAATATGCTGTATTTGCTCAACGGAAACATGAAATTTTATTATTCTCAGCATTTTTATAGTAAATCAACTGTCGCGTTCAGCCACCAACCGACCATTGATAATACAAAAATAGCAATTCTTATCGCGATTTCCATGATTCCACTATGTATGACTTCTTTGACGTACGTATCCAAACTTGACCTCAATCTTCGAAATGTCTGGTGATTTGTTCCTGTTGGAAAAAGACGATTTGGTATGTAAACTTTGTGTGGTTTGATTATGTGACATTTATGTAAGCGAAACACTGAAAACTAATTTTTGTTATTTTGGAAGCCGGAAATCCACCGGATGTGAAAAAAAGCCAATTTTGCACAATTCTTGTAATTTTGTAAATTGCTAGCTATATTCTATGAACTATGAACTATCGAAATTTTGGAATTACGAATACTTAGAAATATAATTTTTAGATTCATTAAATCGAAACTCAAGTTACCCGTTTTTGCCCCTGTACCAACCTGTATTTTCCTGTTCATTTAAAAACGAAAGCAGATTTTCGGCTATAATGAAAGAAAACTTTTCTACGAATTGCTTGGAATCTCGAATCTTGTCTTTTCAAGTTCAAGATATTGGATAATTTCGACCGGAAATGACGTAAAATTTTACCCTATCTTTCGTTCTAAACTCACTCAAAATAGGTTTATCTTATTAATTTTCTGCATTCATCTTCAAGTTTTAATTGTCGTTCTCCAAGGATTTCAATGTTCCTTTCTTCTTCGTCTTATTTAAGGCGAAATTTTCGACTTCTAGTCGTCTTGTTTAGTTTCTAATGATAACTTGCCATGGGGTGGCAAAATAACGACGTCGATATAAGAAAAATGTGACTGTTTTTCGGTGTTGGTGACCCTAATACGCCCATCCCCTTGTAATTACGTACTATCTAACCGTTTGATGTTTTTATAATTTCTCAGGATAACTTAGTATTGGAATTATTTGAGGACGAAGTAGCAGAACTTCAACAATTGGCTCATAAATGTAACCTCAACCCTGAAACAGGTATTCTTTTACTTGTATTACTTTGTTTTGAAACTCTCAGTTCTCATAGACTGGCACGCCAGTCGGTCTGGATCGATTTCACAGGGGAAAGTGAGCGTAGGAGTTAGGTAAGCGTAAAAAAACATTTGTGAGCGGGAGGGGCTGAAAGTACTAATCACCCTCTCAATAACCTTTTCTTGCTCTCCGATGCAGCTTCTTTTTTTGCCAAATGCCCGTTCGCCCTTTAATTCTCGCCCTTTGACATGATTAATTGAAAGTCTAGTTTCCTAGTGCATAGCTCCCGTGGTTTTATTGTGTCTTAGAATATCCCTGGGCTTAGAACAAAGGAAAAATGCCCGCGGCTGCAAGGGTTTGACCCTTAGATGGATTTTTTCACTACTGTTTATGCTTTTTTCTTCTTTGTCATTTTTGACCCGATAAAATTAAAAGCGACCATTAGAAATTCTGTCTTTGACGTTCTGTAAGTAAGCCTTATTAGAGAAACTACAATCATGGTTGAAACATATTGAGATTTTAGTGTATTTTGACGTTTGACTTGACTTGACTTATCAGCACACCTCTGGTTGAGGCTTCGCCAACTTGTGAACTTTCTCTCGCCATCTGGTTCTATCACGTGCGTATCGTTCGGCCGTTGCTAATGGAAGACCTGTGTCTTCCCTGATTTTATCTTGCCATCTTTTTGCAGGTCTACCTCCTCTTCGTGTGCCTTGGAATTCATTTTTCAAACATATTTTAGCTAGACTTTCCTCGGGCAGTCTTGCTACATGCCCAAACCAAGACAAGCGTCTCTTTTTGATCATATAGACAATCGGCATTTTGAGCTTTGCTCTCTTACGTAGCCGTTTGAGTGATATCCTGTCTTGGAGTCTAATCCCCAGTATGGAGCGAATACAATTGTTTTCAAATACTGAGAGCTTGTTTTCATCAAGCTTTGTTAGAGACCAGGTTTCCGCGCCGTATATTGCGATTGGGAGAATGAGAGCTTTGTACAGTCGAATTTTAAGAGCATTTGAGACATCTCTCCTTAACCAGATCTTTTGTTTTAATTTTCCAAAGGCAATATTTGCAAGTGCAATTCGTCTTTTGACGTCCTTGGAGGTACTAGGAACATTTGATCCAAGGAAAATGAAGTCTTAACCAGACTCAACATTTTTATTGTCGATTACAACTTGCTGAGGGCTGGCTGTGATGGCTTTGCATTTTGTAGCATTGATTTTCATGCCGTATTACAAACAGGCGTCCTGTAGTTGATTCGTGGAGAGTGACGTTTGACGTTTTTCACAATTTAAAGTTCGGGCGATAATTGCTATTTTAGCACTTCCACTTTCTTTCATTGTTTCTAGGCTACATTTCAAGCCTTATTGAAGTAAATTTGAGCTTTTAAATTCTGAGATCCTACATTCCTAAGGTCCTAAGTTTTAAGTCTCATGTTAAAACTCTACTTTCCAACTGTAGTTTAACGCGCTTAAAAATCATTTGTGGTGTTTAAAATTTCGCCGGGAAATCTCTTTTGTCTCAAATATTTTGTCCAAGATTGCAGGTAAAGTGAAAACCGACCCTTTTAAGCACACTCATACCCCAGCAATAAAACACGTGTGTCCACTTTGATATTTCTCTTTTTATAGATACTGATATTACGAAGGAGGAATACATTGAATTTCGTTCTAAACAATTTGAAAGTGAAAAAGTTGTGGATAAAGTTACTGAAGAAGAAGAAATACGCGCCAAGCAAGAGGTTGGTAAAATCCCTTAAGGCCGGTCTCCACTTTCGCGCGACATGAGCGAAAACTTTTTGACGTTTTTGTAAGGTCATTGGTCGGTTGAAAAATGAAGCAATTCCATTGGTCGAAATTGACATAACGGATGAAAAAAGAACTTCCTTCAACTTTTATTTTGTTCGCGCGAAACTTTTTTATGACGTAATCTTTTTTCAAGGTTAAGAAGAAAACTATCGCCCATTTCGCGTGAAAGTGGAGACCGGCCTTTAAATTTTAATTATTCCTTATTGTGGTGAAAATTTCCCAAGATTCTTACTACAGTTGACCCTCTCTAATTCGACGTTCTACTATTCGATAGGCTAATATAGAGATTCGTTGAAATTTAAAGTCCCCGTCAATAAGAAACTTGTAAACGGCGCTTCCTTATTCGATAAGCTCCCTTATTCGATGAAAATCCAATTCCCCTTGAAGATCGAATAGAGAGCTTCACCTGTACTTGCGAGTTAATTTTAGCGAGGTTTTTTTCGCGAGCCAAAACAATCACGTATAGAGTTTCTGTATTCATTTTCGCAAATCAGCATTTTTAGAAATTTGGCGCGAAGTCGGCCAAAGATTTGTGAAAGCAAAATATAGCATATTTACAGTATGTTTCATGTTGAAAATCTGATTTAGAACATCTCGCATGGATTGAAATTTTTTTTTAAATTTGAAAGTTTGTAAGTCTGTAAAATTTGGGATTGGATCCAATCTCGTACTCATTGCTCCTTGTATGACTTTTTGTTTTACTAATTGACATGATGCAAACCTTTCGTGAACGCTGTCAGAATTAAAAAAACGCGAACTGAAGTGCTAGATTCGAGTTTCGATTGGATCCAGGGGAATCTTACTTGGGGATAAGCATCTAAAATCCCAACTGACACCTCTTAGTATATCCTTAATTTGGATCTCACAGAGACGCATTTCTACGTACCGGGTCTAAGGTCCCACAATGTTAGTGTAACTTATTCATGATATTCATGATGTAATCTTTTATACGGAAGCACACAAAATAATCCGGAACTAGTGGCAAAATTTGCCACTAGTCTTTTGTTATTTTGCCACTAGTTTCGGGTTATCTCGGGTGCTTCTGTATAAAAGGTTACGTCATGAATATCATGAATTAAAGATAACCTAATGAAAGTTCAACATTTGTTTTATTAATAATATTAATAGCGTAATGTTTGATACGAAAATATCCAATAGCTCGGACGCTTGCCACTAGTTTCATTATTTAGATTCAAAATCAGTGCCAAACGCCTGGTCTTTTTTGGGTGCTTCTGTATAAAACATTTCGTTAGGCGTACAAACTTTCGCAGAATTTACGACATTTACTTTCGCGAAAAGGGCTTAAAATTCGCGAAAATCGTGTGTAAAGTTTCACAAATGATATGCTTTTAATAATATGCTTTTCTCACAAACTGAAGTATTATTAATTGTGATAAGGCACTGGACTACGAACGTTTCTGTTCGTAAAAATTTGCACACCTAAAGTGTCTAAAGTACATCATGAATATAGTTTCTATCAATATCTTCTTCGTCAATTCAGATAAATGATTGCTTGTGGTCTCGTAATTTCGTAAAAATCACTGAAGAAGAAATGATAAGAGCCAAACAAGAGGTGAGACATCCTTATAGCTCTTCATAGATTAAGTTTCATTTTTTATGCAGGAATCCCTTTAAGGCATCGTCTACGTCTACCATAATCTGTTCTGTTTTGTCCTCAATATTCATGTTATGCACACATTATGGAGCCAACAGCTGATTGGTTACCATAGTGACGTATTGACTGATTTTATGTCACTTACAACCAATCAGCTGTCGGGTCCATGATGTAATGTCAGAAGACATTGATATGAAATTTCCTCTACGTGTTGCAAATTTCTGTTTTTGTAATGTCACTAAGGTAATATATTGTAGGTCTCTTCTGAGAGGCTCAAAGAAATACCCAAGGTTTGTCAAATGTCCTAAAAAGTTTGAACTAGTCCTTGCTAATTCCAAATCTTGGAATGATTATTTGATAAATAATTTTACCTCCGACAAGGGAGATAATCCAGATTTACATCAAAGCTCCTCTGCCAAAATTGAAATCTGTTTCTTTCCCAAACAGGACATTGCGTTCTGACACCCTTTTCCATTTCTAAAAAAGGAAATAAACCTTTGATTTGGAACGTACAACACCACTCGGCTACGAAGTAATCGTGGTTGTCAATTCGATAAATGAGAATTGAAATAGCAAAGTTTGCCAGGAAAATTCTCGCAAATCGTGTTTTAACCTCATATTTGGACAGCATGCTAGAAAGAAAGCACTCAATATTTTTTTATGAACCATTGATATAGGAGTTGTGACTGGATAGATGATATAACATCCTTTCCATACGCCTTGGCAATGCCGCTTAATATTAGGTCTTTCTTTTCTTTTCAAAATTCTCAGACCAAAAACTGTTATAGTTCAATTTCCCGTTGTCGAGAACCTAAGGTTTTCAAAAAAAAAAATTTTTTCAACGATTTGGTTTAAGGTCTGAACTCACCTCCATCCTAAGTTGGTTCTACTTGTGAGCCAGACCATCACCTAGGGCGATTAGTGAGCGAGAGGTGACCTCGCTTACGTGATCCATCTGTGGGGCTCGAACCCATAACCTTCCGGTCAGAAGGCGAGCGCTCTACCACTGGACCACGCCCCCCCCCCCATTTCAACCTGATTTGCCGATTTAAAGCCATTAACTCCATAGAAAATTTCAATGAATTTTGACCTAATTTACTCATTATCCTACCGGGGCTTAAAATTAGGTCATTTTTCGCTACTTATCCAGGTTATCCACCGGGGCGGATCTTCCCGGGTTACTGATACAGGGGTGTATAAAAAGCAATATCCACTGGGAATGAATAATATTGATGACAGAGATTTCTTGTCAAAGACGATATTTCCCTAATTTAAAGAATGTCTTTTAAGACTCAGATCTCTCGGTGTGTGTCTAAACTCTATTTTTAGATTTATAAAAGCCCGAAGGGCTAGATATCGTGCTTTTACTGAAAAGTGTGCCGAGGTTAGGTAGAAAATCCTACCTAGGTCACGTGACATTACAATAGAATTTCAGCGCTTCACCAATCAGAAGCTTTGCGAGTTTTCGAAAACAATAGCAGCAATATTTTTTGCGATATTCACTTTTTTTTTTTGCTTGGAAGAGCTTAAGGCACGCCATCTAGCCCTTCGGGCTTTATAAATCTATGGTCCAAACTGAGAAAAAAAATCGAAAGGTTGTAGAACGTTTTAACAGTATGAATATATGATTAACTTTTTAGTTTTGGATTTTGGATTCAAAGAAGACTGGCTCACTTGGTATGAGAGACTTTTTGAACCACGAAGCGATTAAGAAGTTAGCCAAAAGACCGCAGGTTGGTGTGAAAGTATGAAATTCGATTTAGAATATCTCAAAGGAATGAAATTTTGTAGTTGTGCTAACTGAAATTTCCAAAAAAGTATATATATATATCTCATAACATCAGGATTAGATTCATTCTAAACATTAGTATCTGTCATAGGCGAAGCGAGATACCCTGCAAAATTTATGAGGGAGTGCAGACGTTTATGACATATTCATTACCTTTTGATAAAACAAAGACAATAATTACAGTGTCGTAAAAACTGTTCTCATCCATAAATTTTGCAGGGTATCTCGCTACGCCTATGTCTGCGAAACTGGATCAAATTTAAATGTTAGATGATAAATAAACGTCGAAAATAACGCTATGTGTGTGTGTGCTGGCAAACAAACGCTTTTTTTATCAAATAACTGTTTTAACCTGCTTTGATTCAGTAACAAATCCAATTAGGTCCTGGAGAGAAGATATTTTTTACGGGGTTAGAACAATCAAGAACAATTACCCTTTTCACAACTTAGAGAAACTTGCGATGTTTGTCGATCTCATTTGGGTTAGAGGGCAGAACGAGCACTGGGCGAAATAAGAGATTTCAAATCCTGGAAATATCTTGAAAATATGATTTTTCCATATACATTTGTAAATGTTCTATATTTCCATAGTTTAGGATTTCATGATAAAAATATGATGTTTCAATCCTGGAAATTTTATGAAATATGATATTTCCTAAACTTTAGAACTATAGAAAAAGTCATATTTTCATATTTACAAATGTATATGGAAATATCATAATTTCAAGATATTTCCAGGATTGGAAATCTCTTATTTCGCCCAGTGGGGCGTCTAAGGATGAGTGGTAATGTCCAAATGTGAGATAAGTCCTCCACCCAATTTCTTTTCTAGAAGAGCCTTGAAAAGCCCTTTAAAAATTTACGCGACCTTGAACATTTCTCTTTTGTTTTCTTCCGTAGAAAGATCTTGTCAATTTGCTCTCTGAGAAGGAGATTTACGATTTGGAGATGACTTTTCGTGAGCTTGACAAAGACGGAGATGGTATGATCACTGCGGAGGAGGCTCAACTTGTTTACACAAGATGGCTGAAAAATCTTTTGGTGGTTTCTGAAGGCATTTTACCAAGGTAACGTTAAGACTGCATAGTTTCCATTTCTACAACGCTTATATAATTGTCGTTGAAAATTCTTTGAAAATCTTTCAAGAAAATTTGTTAGACTCTTTATAAAGTGATACCGAATTGCTTACGAAAAAGCTATCAATTTGAAAAAAATGTATTGTTGTTCTTTTGACTGAGAAACTTGGACTATTTGTTCAGATTTTCTAGAAATTCAAAAGCAAAATAGTCGAAACAAACTGAGTTACCTTTTCGAGTCTCTAGTATTTCCTTCGTTTTCGTAGAACAATCAACGCACCGATTTTCGTAGACGACGAACGTAAGATTGGCGACGCGACTCAAGCTCCCGTCGTTCAAGGTGCCGATCGTGGAAGTGGGTAAGACGATTCTTGTTATATCATTCGATTTAAAATATCTTATCAAGAAATCCTTAGGCAAGGCAAATTTGATTTGTTGTTTTACGGACCAAGCTACCCAAAAAAGAGGGTCGGTCGGTCGGCGAAAAAACTAAATGTAAAAGTAGAATTTCACCTATAAAATCACCTAAAAAGGCCTCTTTACAAATGCAAAATAGAAAATAAAAAGACACAAAAAGCTCGAATGCATGGATAAAATGAAAAATTGAACTTGAAATTCTAAAAAAATGTAAATTAATAAAAATAAAAATGTACTACCAAAATCAATTGTATTTTTATTTCGATTTTCGGAAATTCAAGAACGTTTGGGAACTAATCAAATTAGTCTATCCCCATAGGGATTTCCATCGAAATCTTAACCCCCACTGTGGGACAAAGTTCCACCCTTGCTGTGAGCTAGGGCTGTAACATCCTGTATACGGTACAGATATACAGTTGACTCTCTTAAATTTGATGATGGCGAGGGAACGAAAAGATTTTACTCATAGAGAATATAACTAAGGATGTCAATGTTTTAATTCCGAGATTGAACCGTTTGGATGAACCGTTAAGAATCAGTGTAATACAGTAATATTGGTGTCATAAATGAATCTGTTACGGGATTAATTTAGTTTGTATAAATACAAATTGTTCCTTTCGCTATTTTTTGCTTATTTTCTACCATGTCTGAACTAATCATCTAGCATGCTGTTTTCACTGAGACTTTTACTTTCATTTTCACCTCTTTTCTTCTTCATAGTTATGTAACATGGCAAGAATATTTACTTGATCAAGCCATCTACGCGTTGGCATCTCGTCTCAACAAACCGGCCGTCCACGTTGTCGTTAATGAACTTGAAATGAAAAAGCCGGTTGGTGAACGAAAAGTCGTTTTCGCTGCCGACAATGAGAACATTCGTATAATGCACGCACGTATACAAGCTCAACAAGTAGCTGACGTTGGACTTACTTTAGACCCTGTTGTAACCGGGCCTTTTCGAGCTGCCGGACTACCTGAAGTTACGGACGAGAGAGATATTGGACAGGTTGCTACTGAACAGGTTCTTGTACATAGGTGAAATGTTTGATTTAGGATTTTAACCGGATGACATATACTTCATGAAGTTTCAATCTGGAAAGCGCTGGAGGTTCAACTGTAACAGAGATGCCAATTCACAAAGACGGTATGAGAGACAAAGTGTTGACTGTGCACCAAACTAAAGCCATCATATTCTCTGTTTATAGCTTCAAAAATCTTGGTAATGTGTACTCTTAATGATTCAAGATTCAGAAAATATAATGTTCTAACTGCTGTTCTATAAAGAATGCTAAAGACAACCCTGTCTCATTGACCAAGTGAAAGTATTCTTCCATCGCATGATGCTCCCAGCTGGCACACAACGTTCTTTTAACCTTTATCTATCGTTCACAACGTTCATATAACGTTAGATGAACGTTAAAACAACGTTGTGTGCCAGCTGGGATTGAGATGACAAAGCTGGTATGAAACACTTTAGCTGTGTTCTAAACTATGTTTTACCACTAATACCATATTCTCTAGTTTATAACTTTGAAAAAAGGGGCTTGGTAATATACTGTTAATGATTCAAGATGTAGCGATATTTTTCCATCTTTTGTCAATCTAAAGGTGTACTTACTATATGATATAACTCTCAAACTAACCTAAGCTCCAGCTCCATAAAGAATGTTGAGATCTAGTGAAAATGTTCTTCAGTTCATTAGGGGGTGAAGGTGAAGCTCATTGCCAATAAGGATAAAAATATCTTGTTTTAATGAATATGAATTTTTAAATCTGTTGTGTAACGGTTTAGCAGCAGTGGAGATTAGCTGCTGTGTTAGCTGCTTTTATGTAGTAACTGTAGTTTACCTATCAAAACGAAAGCTTTTTTTTTTCTGGCACAAATTGTTGTGCAAAGAATCTAGCTACCAGATCAGCGATACGGAGTTCTGGAGTATTCATGATATGCACCATTGCAATGTCTTCTGACATTATACATCACGGACCCAACAGCTGATTGGTTGTAAGTGACATAAAATCAGTCAATACGTCACTTGCAACCAATCAGTTGTTGGGTCCGTGGAATACATTGCAATAGTGCTTAACATGAATACACGATTCGTTCTCTTTCTTAAGCTCTTATATCATCATAGTAAAACGATGTGTCTCTGCGACGGAGACGGTTAGCTTTTGATTTGTCTGGATCCTGATCAACTGAGGGCGACAGTTAATCAGCGCATTTGCAGCTCCCGATGTTGCGGTTCAAAACTACGGGTTATTCCAAAACGCTTCAGTCAATCTACCGTTCTCTAAAGTGAAAATACATAAATTGGCTAGTAGGAAAAACAGTGTGCATGATCTTTCCCCGAACTTCCATAATACCGGAAAGGAAGTCGTTATAAATATGAGATTGTAAGTAGGTTATATAACTAATTAATCAAAAATATCTTTTCGTGCTAGAAAACCAAAGTCAGATTTCTAAATTTAATCATGATGTTTTTTTGGGGGAGCTCCCTCTGAAAAGGATCTTGTTATTTGAGATATCGATATCAACTTTCGCTCAGTGGACTCGTTGGCAATGGACTCGTTGGCAATGGACTTTTTCATAAATTACGTCACGAACATCACTTGCCTCGTTTTGAAATTATTGCCATGATGTTTAACTCCCAGCGGATTTTATTACAACTACTTTCTATTCAGAAAACAATAATTTAATGTCTCAAGGGATGTGATCATTGAGGCGAGACTCCTGGATGGGAAATGAAACCACTTATTTTCCATCCAGAACGCCCGCGCGTAGTTTTTACACAAACGCTGGATTGAAAATCAAAATAGGAAAATGGTTTTATTGAAACTAAAATTAATCACTAGATTTCAAAAAATGTATAACTCCAAAAAAAGGAGCCGCTAGATACAATTCGTCGTCATGATTACGGCGCGTTCTATGCGCGTTTTGGATGGGAAATAAGTAGCTTCAATTTCTCTTGCCTGAGAAGGGTTAAAGTTTCGCCTCTAGCCCTTCGGGCTTAAAACTCAATGGATGTGATCACCATGGAAATTGTTTGAATACGAGGCAAGTGATGTTCGTGACGTAATTTATGAAAAGGTCTATTGTTTTAGATTTTGGTGAGAAACAGAAATCGTACACTTCACATTACTTCCTATATATTTCAAAAAGTGAAGATTTTTGTTTAATCAGTTGTACTGTGAGTTGAATTAAAAATTGAATTCTAATTCGCAGGATTTTACTGTCGTTCTTTATGTGTAAGTTAAATTGAAAAATATTATTGCATAAAACTAGCTGAACTTCCAAAATTAATATTTTACTAAGGAAACTAAAGTGGAAGAATTTTCATATTAACTTTTAAAATTCTATAAATCTTTAGGGTTTAATTGCAAATTTTGAATTACTTGAGAGTTTGAACGATGTTTTTTTATTGGTCAGCCGAAGCTGAGCATTCAAATAGGTAAAATTTTCCATAAGACGGCAAAAAAAAAATCCGATTTTCCGATCTCACTTTGATTTCTAAACTTTCTTCCGATCGGGTTAACTTTTTGGGTACTTTTAGCGTGCGTTGTTTTTACAGATCATAATGTAGTTTCAAGATGGCGACCAAGCGATAGTCAGATGTGATAAAGTCAGTGTTGTACCAAAGTATTTCCAGTGTAAATCTGTTGCAAGCTTCAATTTCTGTCATTTGTTTTTTTAACTCGGCAAATCAAACACATGATTTTCATCAAGGGGATTCTTTTTCTACATCCTTTGAAGGTTTAAAGCCGTTTGCTCAAGTTTTTGTTTATGTTGAATTTTCTGATATATACTTTTTATTGCTGCTTTTTAATAGTCTGATAGTTTTTGCAATAAAAACATATTTTTCTTGTTTGCCTCTAGGGGAATTGATGGTGTTATAATGTTATTGGGATTTGATAAAGTTTACAAAAGTACAGCTACTGTATAAATTTGATATAAAGACTGAAAGACTGGATGCAACCGTGCTTTTTTTTTGGACTTGGACGTGTTTGTGATAAAGGCGAATCGCAAAAAACTGTTTGGTTCCCATCATTTCTACTTTAAAAAGTGGGAGTCGTTCGGCCGGTCAGTCGGAAATATTTTTCTGTTAAGAAGCAGCTATACATCTTGTTGAAAGGGAATTCGTGTGGACTGATCCGAATTTTAAAATTAAGAAACAGTGGATAAACTGGTGTTTTCGGTTTACTCTCCATTAGCATGCGGCTCTCTACTTCGATTTGAAAACTTTTAAACACAGAGCGTGCAGAGGTCGACAGTGGAAATCCAGCAAAGCAGCGGAAAAGCTTTCCGACTCTCCAGCTCGTAACCGTAAATCAGGTTCGGTCAGATGATGAGAACCAAATGATGACATCACATCTCCTATTATTGGACTTGCAAAATTATGACAAATGGTCTTTGGAATTTGATCAATTATATTAATATTAATATATACAGTTCTTGTTGAATTTGATCAAACTATTTTTCACGCAGTTCCGGACGCAGATTGTGTTTTTCTAACCTTTTCTAACCTTTGCGCACGTTTTGACTGAATGATGGAATGGAATGAATGGCGATAACAGTTTATACATATCTCTTATCAGACTTGCAGAAAGCAGACTGCAGAAAGTTATGAAAAATGGTTTCTAGAATTTAATGAATTATACCGTCAAGTTACACAACATGCACACTCTCGTCACAACTTGCACAGCCATAACAAACAGATCCATCTGGTCTTCATTTAACATTGTTTTGAAGTTTAAAAACCGCTGCCCTGTTGAATTTATTTATTATGGTTGTGTGTTTATTCCGCCAAGGCGGTAAATCAATCGCCCAAATTCATAGACCAATCAAAAGCGAGGTTAAAGCAAAACAGGGGAAAAATGAGCTTCCCGCATAGTTATGAATTTTAAGTTTTGCTTTCGATTATCATTTGCTCGATTATCAAGCTCTCAGGCTTGTTTTACATAATTTTAAATCAAGTTATCAAATGTTTCACATTTTGTACATTATTCAACATATTTAGTCTACTCTGTTTCAGTGCATCTCTTACATCTGTTAACCCACTTATTAAAGCTATCTAGCTAAGCTCTATTGGCTGACCTTCCAGCCTTGGCTGGTTTATTTGCATTATTCTTTTGCACTATATCTAAAATTAAATTTTCGAGACTTTCTTGGTCCTTTTACAGGATATGCAAGGGCGTTAGGGAATTTACAGAAATGTAAACCGGAAAAAAAACAAAGGAATCGAGAAAACAAGGAAGGCTAAGTTTCCAGTCAAAGTTTCATCAAATAAGGAGGTAGCTAATTAAATATAGTCACAATAATATTATAAAATGTTGTTTACAAAGTTACAAAGTTAATTAATCGAAAAGCTAATTATCATAATGTAATTAGCATCTATCATGCTTTGTATTTCCTAGAAGAATCAATATAACATATCATATAACATGCTTCTCTTCCTAGCGAAACCATTTGAAGTAGATTGGCAGACGGTTGAGGACGGCAAAGTTGAGTAGAGGATAATTTTTATCAATCAGTTTTGGCAACATTGATTGTGAATCAAAATGCAGGAAAATGATTTGGTCAGATACTTCCTTTATATATTGTTACTGGCTCTCATCACCATAAAAGGTGAGTACGCCAGTATGTGTTTTAACTAATCATAAAGTCAATACTTTACGTGGTAGAGTCGATATTTAACGTTGATAGCCCAGTAATCTAAGACTTTTAGGCAGTCTTTCGATGTTTTCACGGAGTGTACGGCCAGCCGGCTCGGCTTTCTATGAATTGAACGGAACATTGGAAGGAGCGGGAATTCGGACCGCGAATCCCTGGTTTGAAACGCTGACGCCTTTGACCACTTGACCATCGCTCCTTATTACTCTGGTTACTCTAGTATTTTTGGACTGTTAGACTTGATAGACTTTGTTTTTACAGGGTCCTATTAGTCCACAGAGGGTCCGCATATTATGGGGCATGGAGTACCACCTTGGTGGTAACAAGGTTTGAGACTGTTTTTAATTTTGAACATACTTTTTATATTTTTATTGGAATCATGGTGGTTTTTAGGCTAGTTAGGGGGCAAAATGCTACTAGGGAGGTCTTTAAAGGCTACCTAGCAATCATTGTTGGACACATTTGCCTGGGGTAGGGCCACTTCATTTTTAAAAATACGGAACTACTGAAACCACTTGGCTACAGTATTTTAGCGGCCTTTTGGCAGTGTGTGTGTTCATTATAAAATTCTCTTCACTTTAAAAGTGTGTAAAATTCTTGCTCTTATTTAGTCAGAATAGCAGACCTCTATAGATATACTTCTTATAAGAAACTCTTTTCGCTAGAAGATGAGCAGAAGCCTAGCTCTTATTATAATATTTTAAGTATTGTTATTCTAAGTCTTTTCAATAATAAATCTATACCTCCTACCGACTGTTATGTTAATTTGCCATTTTCCTTAACCAGGTTGCAACGGAAAGAATGTTTACATTTCATATATCAACGGGCAAGATCTTCCAGGTTGTGGTACTCAGGAATCGACCCCTTGTTCGTCATACCAATATGCAGATCTGAATAACATCGTCACAAATAATGACGTAATCTTGTTCTTAAACATGGAATCAAAATTACCGGCTTTTCAAAAATCCTTGGAAATAAAACATTTGAACCTGACATTCATTACCTTAGAACCGAAGAGAGTTAAATCAGGGGCAGATTCAAATGGACACAAATCTCCAGATCATACTTCAAGTCAAAAAGGTCCAACATCCCGGATCGAGTCTCCTCGATTTCCAAACTTACCGCCGTCAAGAAAAGTTAGATCATCTTTGGATTCGAAAGATGATCAATATTCAAGAAATATGGAAATCGTCGTCGATGGAGAAATAGAAGGAAACCATGCTCAACCAGATTCCCAAAGCACCACATTTCATACCAACCAACCAAATTCTAATTCCGAAAACAGATCTATAAATTTGTCTGAAAATTCCTTATTCCGATTATCCAAGAACATCTCTAACACACCATTACCAGAACTCCAAAATAAAACACCAGAACCTACATCACAATTAATCAACCTAACTCTAATTGGATTCAAGTTCACCAATATCATTCTGTTAGATGCTACCAGAGCTGTTGGAGCTCACCTGGAGATCTCTTTGCATTTGATTGATTGTTGGATTGGAAACAATGTCATTTTCACCAAGGACGATAGAATCCAAAATGAACAACATAACAAACTTAAGAATCTCAATACCACCAAAAGTAATGACACAACTAACCAAAACAATGATTCTTATTTGTTTAAAAACTTTTCAACTGCAGCTACAGACAATACTCAAAATCACAAAAACCAGAGCTCGAATACTTTCAAAAGATTTACAAGCTTTAATACAGATGGACTTGAAATCGAAAATGAAAACTCACAAACTTCAACAAAAACTAAAAACCTCACAAATAAATCCTACACGACTGACAACACACCTATCATCCACATAGAAATCATTAACAGCATTATGGACATGCATCAAAATTTAACAGAAGAAATTTTATCTGGACGACTCTCAACCAACGCAAAATACATCCAAAACAACGCCACTTCACAAACTACTCCTAATTTTACTGGCAATTTTAGCCGACTGTTGAATTTAACTTTATCAGATGAAAACACCATTTCGCAATCAATAGCCAATGTTACCACGAACAGCATTGGTCAATCCAATTCAACAGACCGACAGGACAGAAATTTAACCAGTAATCCCAATGCAACATCTCTTGCAGTCAATGTTTCTTCAGATAATTTACATTTCAGACTCCAAAATAATAGCATTATAACCAAAAGATACGAGAATGGTCCAAAGACTTCGATCGATAAACATTCTATTATTAACACTACTGAAACAGTTCCATCCACCCAACAACAATCTAGAAACAATTCTGAGAGTGTAAAAGAATTGGATGGCCGTCCAGAAATCGAAAACAATACTCAACAATCAAACGTAATCAAATATCAAACACCTATTGCCGGTCTGGTGATTCGAGATACGACATTCCTTTCTGGTGCAATCTATCTTGAATATCCTATAGAACTCTACATTCAGAATGTCACATTCAAATCTACAAAATCACCAGGAGAATCGAACCTAGCCCTCCATGGTGACCTGATCCATATCAACGGCAAAGGTGTTCAAACCAACGTGACTCTGGATAAACTACTCATCATTGGCGATTACCAAAACAATGTTGTTATTCGTTGTTTTTATTGTAATTTAAATGCAACACAGATCATGTTCAAGGATACAAGTATCAAAGAAGGATTTCTGTTTGATTCTGTCCATGGATTCATAGACAATATCGAATTGGACAATGTCAAAGTCTTGGACACTTTTTCCAATATTTCACAAAGTGAATTGTGGTTTATGGAGATATTCGGCATCCGAGATTCTGAAATAGGTCGTGTGTTTTTCATCAATGGATCAAGTCGAATCTGGATGAACGATTTCCAAATTCGAGATTCAATCTCTGAAGCTGCAGTCCTAACATCTGTCAATCATTCGATGGTTGAAGTCCAGAACCTCCTAATCCATAAAGTAACATGTCTCAGCTCTGAGATGATAAGAGTTTCAGATGAAGGACATTTGACAATAAACAAAGCCATTATCACCAATAATCTTCTTTATCAAGCTTTCTTAGTGTACAACGATCAACTTGTTCTACCAAACAAATCAGCCGGATCTCTATCCATCTCAAATATACTCCTCAGACATAATAACGTTATTTCAACTTTAATTGGGCTTATCAAAAGCCGAAATGGAACATTCCGTAATATAACAATTACTGAAAATACAGCTGAGAATATATTACATTTGAACCTATCCGATGTTTTGATTAGAGATATTGATATTTTATGGAACGATTATCAGTCCGGTTTCATTGTACAAGAATCGAACTTTGATATCGAGAGAGTTGTGTTTCACGAGAATCGAGCCCAGAACGATGGGAAAGCGTTGATCTACGAAAGCCAATGTTGTAGTCAAAACAAAACTATCAGGTGAATAAACTCACCTTTTCGACCGTAGTCACGTGGTCAGACGTGTGCCACTTTTATCCCACTAAACTCGATCCAATCCTTATTTGACACATTTTTTCTACTGTCTATAGGTGCAAAAAAAGGACTGGGACGGTTTTAGTGGGATAAAGCGGACAAAATAATGCCCGCGCGGCAAATGGCGGCTACGGTCGAAAAAGTGTATTATTAGTGTGATTTGTCATGTTTCGTTAGTTCGCAAACTCGTATCTTATTCACCCTGCTTCGTTCCTTTACTACACCCCTTTCTCACAGAGCGGATGAGAGCCCTTTTCATATGAAAGATTGGCCAAAATAATGTCCCCAATTCAAAGTATACTCACAGTAATAAATGTTGTTTTATAGTCTGTCTCGATATAATCTGGTACAAATAAGGCTATATAACTTTTTGACAGAATTCGAATTGGTTATAGGCTCGTTAAAAGGATAATCCAGAGTGGAATACTATTAAAAAAAAACAAGATATGAAATTTTTTTCTTTTCATTTTCAGATCTTATTCGATTTATTCTTTTAGATAATATTCCACTCTTGATTGTTTTTGCAACAAGCACAAAACCACATTCTGATTCGAATTCTATTAAAAGTTACAATCCTTTTTTTGTGTGCGCTGCAGATTATATTGAGACAGACTCACTGACCTTTATATATCCCTGGACCAAGTTTCTCGATCCCGGACAAGCAAATCTTCTGAAAATGCATCGAGAGCGCTAGATCTACTTTTCCTCGAATGCTTTTGATGATGTAGCGCCGTTAGACGTTGTAATGTTTAACAATGTAATGTCTTCTTTGCGGGTACCCTTTCAAAAAATACTTCAATCAAAGATGGTGGGTATAGCTTGGTCCAGGGGTATATAAAGGTCAGTGGAAAGATTTTATTTCATTTTTTTTTCACAATTCACAGGATTCATAATATGAACGTAACCGTCATCAACCATCTATTACATGATCCAAAAAGCGCCATTATTGACATCGACATCAATAAATCCATCCTACGGATGAAAGATATAATAATAAACATTCAAAATATGAATTATTCAAAAGTCGCAGCTATACATCTTAAATTTGTTACAAAGAGTCCTAACGTCTTACAAAAGGACCACGGCCCTGAGACAACGGCCATCAAACTGGTGTGTCCTGAAAGTTATTTTCCTTCCAAAAGTCAAAAACTTCGCGCTTATTTTTTTACACATGTTATTGACTGTGTACCTTGTCCACGTGGCTTGTATAACTTACATCGTGGTGTCAGTGATATAAGGTAGTTTTTTCTGTGCTTTTCATAGCATACACCTTTTCGACCGTAGCCGCCAATTGCTACGCGGGCATTTTTTTGTCTGCTTTATCCCACTAAAACCGTCCCAGTCATTTTTTTGCGCCTATAAAGACAATAGAAAAAAGTGTAAAAAAGGATTGGATCGAGTTTTATGATGATGACTTACATGTTTTATAGGCTTAAAGTTACTTAGATCGAAAGATTGCCAAGACTGAAAATACTCGAAAAATGCTTGATATGGAAAGCAAAATTTTAGGAAAATTCCGAAAATCCGTAAAATTCAGAAATGTAGACTCAAGGTTATCTGAGCCTAGATATGCTTATAAGTGTGATGCTTATAAAAAGATGTAAGTCTAGCAGGAACCACTACAATTTTGTGAATTTTTATCGATGCTCTTGAACAGCCCTTATAGAATATACTTTCACTCGTAGAAGCTCAATGAGAGAAATTACTTCGAGTTTGTCGGGTTGTAATCAATGACGTAGGTCATCTGTTTGTATGACGGATCAATACAACTCCGGTTAACTGAAACCCGATTTCTTTTCCTTGAGGCTAGTCGTCGAACCATTTTTTCCTGCTGCCTTCTGGTAAATTAATTATAAAAACTACAGTTGATTTTGTCTAATTCGATCTTCAAGAGATCCATATTTCATTCGAACTACAAATCAAAATTCGAAATCCACCAATATTTTAGTACGAATTACAGAAAGATTCGATCCATGGAGATTCGAATTAGAGAGAATTGACTGTAGTTAAAATGATTCTTTTTCGATTAACCACAGAGTAGAGCCTGCATATGATCTTCATGATTTTTTATTTAGGTATGTCAACAATATGGATTTCGATACGTTATTATGGAAAAACGGTAATCGAAAGTTATTGATAGAAAATCCTTCTGATGTCCGAAAGTGTATCAAGTGTCCGCCAGGTGGTAATTGTACTTATGGTAAGTGTTAATGATTGAAAATTTTATTTCAGATTTTATAATTGAATTATGTTATCCCCTGGTAGTAGTGAGTCTATGCATCTGCATTTCTAAGGACAGTAGCGAGTTTATGCATTTACGCTTTTGAGGACGGTAGAGTGACTGAAGCGATTTGGAATAACCCGCAGTTCTGCCCCGCAAAATCGAGAACGGTAAAAGTGCTGATATACCGTCATCCTCAGTTGGTCAGGATCTAGAAAAAATAGAACCTTACCGTCTCCATCGCAGGAAAACACACATTCATAAACTCGCTTGTGGAGTGACTGAAACGATTCGGACCACCCTGTAAATTCGAGGACGGTAAAAAGTGCTAACTATCGCTCTCAATCAGTCAGGATCTATACAAATCAGAAAGTTAGCCGTCTTCGTCGCCGAAAAACACAGTTACATGATCTCCTTAGCATCTCGGAAGAGTGCACTAAGCCAAATGTACGCCAACCTGATACGTGCCAGTCTTAAGATTGCTTTTTTCGGACCTTCCAAATCCCGCTAACTTGATTAGAGTGACTCAAACTAATCGCCAATAAATTCAGTCTTTCATTGAAATTCAATACCACGACCTATTAGTAATGGACTGGCAAAGTGATTTTCTTTGGAACAAAAAAATGTATTGTCCTTTTTTTTAGATTTAATTTATCGATCAAGGTTTGTTCTTATTTTTCCAGGTATCAAGAGCCAAGGCAACCATTTCGGGCAAAGCTATTCCAAACAACAGACTCATCAACTTGGAATCGAGAAAGTACATAGAACATTGAAAAATATGACTACAGTAACAACAGATTCGAACAATTATGGGAATGAAAACAATATAGTCATCGAATTCATTTCATGTCCACCAGGGTATTGTTGCTCAAATCAAGGTCAAAGATGTCAGAATATCACAAGTTGTAATTATCATCGGCAAGGTTTGTAATTCGATTTGTATGACTTTTGAATTAAACGTTTAGCTCCTACGGATGGGTTTTGCGTTGTTTTTTTTAGGTTGAAGAATGATACTTTCTACATTGCGATTGATTTATTTCTAGCCAAATCAGCACCCTTGTATACTCAATAAAATTATAGTTGAGCTGATAGAAATTTACAAATCTCACGGTTGCCAACGATTCTTGGACTAATGGAACTTAGCCACTTGGACAAACCTCTCCATAATTTATTCTCCGTGCTTATAATTATACTTCAACTTCAGATCAGTAGTGTGCACTGACCTTTATATATTAGCGACCATAGTACAGTGGTAGAGCATCCGGCTACGGTTCGCAAGGTTGTGGGTTCAACCCCCAGCCGGGTCATACCAAAGATTCCCAAAATGGTACTTGATGCCTCTCTGCTTGATGCTCAGCAACTAAGAGAAGGATCAAGGGTAAGTGGAGAAATTCAGGGAGAAAGAGTGGCGCCCTCCCCTACCTTCGGGTAGATAGCTATCGAAAGAGGAGCCTTCGGGTCGCCTCCGACTGCAGTCGCAGACTTACTATATAAAGGTTAGTGGTAGTGTGGTGGCAGGGGGTAACTTTTTTTCAAAATTGCCTTCCCAGTTTGCTACTGCTACTACTGCTACTGCTTCAGATTCTTGATTTTTTAGGTGTGATAACTTAATGTTCAAGTATCTTTTATTCTAGGAACTCTATGTGGACAATGTACACCCGGCTATCACCAGAGCTATTTCTCAACAAATTGTATCGAAAATTCAAAATGCAGTACAAAGAATCAAAGAAAATTTTGGACAGTTTATGTATTTACAGCGTTCCTTTTGACTTGTGTTATTTTGAGTACCAAAGATTTTGCAGTTGTTTTAGTAGCCTTTGTCGCACAGGTAAGAAACATTGAATTTGCTTTGAGTTAGCCTGTAGAAGTAAGGTTTAGATTATGATCTGGACTTACCCACGCATTACGAACTTTGTACATTAAGTGGAACTTGAATTTATTAAATCGCTCTTTTTACTTACTATCTAAATTATAAAACATTATGATTTGCTTATCGATACAGTTAAAAGTCTTTAAAAACTTGGGATCTTTTAGGGTTAAGCAAAGTTGTAGCTGTACTATTTGAGAATATACCATCTTTGAAGTCAAAGCTGTTTGTAAAAACTGGTCCATTTTTCCTGTTTGAATAGAAGAGAAGTGTAATGATGATTCGAATTCTATGTGTTTCAGGTCCGAAACCTCTTCAAATGTTTGAAGATCAAACTCTTTGGCAATAAAGACGAGAATATTTCACGTATCAACTCCTGTATATCTTATAACAACATTCGAATCAAAAACAAATGTCTGATAAAAGAAGAAAAACCACGTCAATACATTTTTTCGGCAGTCCTTCAAATTACCCTATCATTTTTCCAGATAGTAAGCTTACTATCAATAAGGAACGACTCAGATACAAACAAAATGATGACCCGAATGGTCAATCTTTTTAATTTACAACTGGCTGTCAAACAAGCAGAAGAATTTTGCCCATTTGAAGGAATCGAGATTATTTGGACAAACTTTTTAAAGAATGTTTTGTTTATTCTTTTGATGTTGTTGTTTTTGGTCATCTTCAGCTTGATTCATAACTTAATCTGTTTCTTGTTTTGTGGAAAGAAAGCCGGACCGGAATATCAACAAAATAGCACAGATACCGAAAAATGTAAGTATAGTTCCCCTGATATCTGTAGATCTCCACCACGTTATACGCGAGATACACTCTGGTACAGAATAGCGAATTCTTAGCAAGCTAAGTGCATTGATTAACATTAATATGCACTTGAGGGGGCAAACTGAATATTCAAACCGTCAAATCGTATTTTTTGTGCTTTGGACCAGCGAAATTTTTCAATAATAAGATGCTTGTACTTTAAATGTAAAGTTGCTCGTTGGTCATTTTCTAACATATGGATTTGACCATTTTTTGACCATTTTTTCTCCAGTATTTACTATTAACAATCATGGTCATAATATTTGAGAAAAAAGGGAAATTCCCCAGGAAGTTTTGAAACCACAATCGATCTGTAAGCGCTCTAAAGTAGGTTCGAAGGGTAGAGTTTTAAATCCGAGTTTTAATGCTAGACTTAAGACTTAAGATCTGAGGATCCAAAAGTTTAAAAATAATCCAATAAGACTCAGAATGTAGCCTGGAAGTCTGCCAACCCATCCCAAATTGAAATATTCGATCAAATTAAAAAAAATCGACTTTCTCGTCGGAACTTTAAATCTTGAAAAATGTTAAAATAACCGGAATTCTCAATATATTTCGATGTAGATGATGACGAAAACCGAAACACAAACGAAAGGGTCATCAAGGAGGCGATCACCAAAACATACAAACCAAGCCTTTTCCAAGAACTTCTTCAAATATCATTCACCGACAAACTCATCTTAACCTTCATCAAAATCTTAATGTTTGGTTACAAAAACATATCTTTATTCACAATCGTTTCTTTGAATTGTGTAAAAATTTATGGTGAACCTGTCCTCTATATCTCTGGTAATATCAAATGCTACCAACCTTGGCAATGGAGTCTATTAGCACTCCTTATCTTATGGGTAGTCCCATTCCCAGTAGCGTTAGTCTTGGCATACCGACTTTACCAGAAAGGTATTATTTCTAAGATCGAATATATCACCATCCTAATATTCCCAATATTAGCATTTGGGTTGTATTTTTATCACCATGGAACGCGTAGCCGGACCTTAGGCCCCTGTCAGGAAGGGCTTCTTGGTGCCTTATCAGATATCTTTGAAGAACCATATCGAGTGACTCAAACAGCGACAGAAGATTGCGAAATCGAAGAGGAAACACTCTACTGGTGGACAGCATGGAGGCTTTACGAACGGCTCTTGATTGCCGTGTTGGTAACATTTATTATTGAGCCGTTATTCAGAATGTGTGTTATAGCACCGGTAATTGCGTTCCTATCCATACTCCATTACCAGATCAAACCGTATAAAGAAACAATGACTTTATTATCGTTGCTTGATATTTCGTCGTACGTTTTCTTGACGTTTTACGTCGTTGATAACATGTTCCGATCGTTTGCATACACGTTCGATTTACCGTTGCAGAATCCTATTGACCGTGGTTTGAAACTTTTGGGCGTTTTTGAAGCGTTGTTGACACCATTGACTGTGATTTGTTTATTTGTTATTGCTTCAATAGCTCGAGCCGTGTATGAAATTGTTCGAAATACGGCCAAAAAATGCGAATGAAAGTTATTTGATACTACAAAGATTACCCCTGTCCAGTGACAGTTCCACCTAGAATTTCTTCTAAACAGCAAATTTGGAGAAGAAATTGGAAAGTCGTCTTTTTAACGTAAAATGATTTCAAATTCTAGTGTGGAAATTTTAGGTAATTTTTTCACCGGGGTCAATTTTATGTATTTTAGGTAAATTTTCAAGTAAGGGTTTCAGTAAGGGTCAGTATTTGTGACAAGTAGATATTGGTTACCATAGACTACCTAAGAACGTCTTAAATCTTTGAGGCCTTCGGATGTTTTTAACTTTTTGAGTTGTAAGCTTAAAAGTTTTCTTAACATGTTCTCATATTTTCACCGTTTTCTGAGTATTTTTGCCCAATTTCCTTAAAGCCTTAGTTCTTAACTTGTTCTCAATATTTTGGCCATCAAAGCCTCATGTTCTTATGTAGTTTCTTCTTGCAAAAAAGTGTATCCTTTAAAATCAAGTGCCACAGTAAATCCTTTTTGGATTACTATACCGGTAAACCTTTATACAATCTAGTAAAAGTATGAAACATTTTTGAGTAGTGGATAAAGTTCAGAATCTTTGATGAAAAAATTAAATATAAACTTCAAAGATTGAAAGGCTTCTTTGGAGCGGGGCTTATAATTGTTCTGCATCACGTGCCGTAGACTCTTTTTTTAATCAGAAAAATTTTATAAGAACAACGAGAGACTCAAAAAAGGCCAAAAGAGGAACAATTTAAGAACAGTATTGAGCCTTCAATATTTTAACAGTCGAAAATATGAAGAACTAGGTATAAAGACTATGATTATATCATTGCCCTAAAAATAAGAACTAGATAAGAGCAATTTGAGGACAAAAAGGCAAAAAATATGTAAGAACAGCATGGAATTTACAGTTTCTTATAATTAGAGTAACGATAAAAGATGATATACAAATGATATGATAGTTTACATTCCGTAGATAATTTTTTAATACATTCATCATATTTTTAATCCTATTAGCCGACTTAAATTTTGAAGGAGAGGCATTTTTTACATAAGTTTGTAAAGATTGATGCCACGAATATCTACAATGCAAAAATTTGAAATGTTCTTAATAAAAAAAAAACGTGTAGCGTTTTTCTCGCATCTTTCCCTCATAGCTCATACATTAGTGAATTTCTTTTGGTACAATGAAAATTGTCTTGAGTGTTAAAATAAAGACGGTGTATTTTTTTTGCAAATGTTTTCACGATGGTTTGAATTTGAATTTGTAACAAGGTGGTCGGTTTATCGACAAAGAAAAGTTCGACTAGTTCTTTTTGCATGTTTATAATGTTTGCTTACTTATGCTCGTAATAATACCCCTTGGAGGTATAATCTTTACCTTTATGAATACTCTAATACCAGGTGACTGTCTGGCCGGCTCTCTGTAACCTGATAACAGCTGTTCATAATTTTCTTACGTGCACGGTAAACCTCTGAAGGTACTTGAAAAATATACATCTGAGGAAAATAGTCCTCCCGCGGAAAATTTTACAATAAGAATCTTGTTGTGCACCAAAAAGTCAAAAACTGATACAGCGCCCTATTCATAAACACAATCACGCAACTTTGTTGTCATCCCCAGTTCTTTTAGACGAACGCGGCCCTTACGATTTCGAGATTGCATATTCGTCAGATTGTATGTTTTCACCCATCCCTTTAGAGCTTCAGCGTGGTGGGCAGAAAACAACAACAATTATCTGATCTCAGGTTATAGCTCTCTGAGACCCAAAAGATATTTTGCTGATTTTGTTAAAAGAAGCCCCAAGCGGTTTGCGTGATGACATGATTTGGAAATTTTTTTTTCGTGATTGCGTGATGAGAGTTCAAAACGTAATCGTGATTTGAAAGATTTTGAGCCGTGATACGTGATTTTGACTTTTTCAAAAGGAACCGTGATTAGCCATCTTTTTTTTCTGATTTTCGTGATGGTGATTGAAGACACTCCTAGATTGAACTAAAAGATGCCAAGTTTTAAGGAATCCCACCAGATATAAAGAAAGAAGGAGCAAATTTATCGCCTTGACAACCGTAATGAAGAAGCTTTTCGAGACCCTGTGTTAAATTTAGGACCTTTTTTAAACTATTATATAAGCTACTAACTATTATATATTTTCCCTATTATATAACATGATGTGACTTAGGACTATAAAGTTATATAAAAACAACAGGGTTGAAAAATCCGTGTGGTGTACGATTGAATCAAAGAATATGTGAAAACAAAAACAAATATAACTTTTCCCTATTTTGTCATAAATATTTTATGAAAGCTAATTGAAGCTTATCGGTGAAAACGATCTCTCTCTTTCTTATGCTTCTTTTCTAAATAAAATATAAAAGATTTATAAATTTTCAATACTTTTCTTGATAAAAATCCTAATATTGCGTGATGGATGGTTTAACACTTCACACTTTATTTCAAAAGATATATTTTTCATCTTGCACTGGGCGGGACAATGCTTTTCTATTTGGCAAGATTATTTTATGTGGCTTCTTCGCAATAATAAAAGAATCCATCAGTTTGGATTTTACCAAAATATGATATTGTTTTTGGTCATTGTAGACAACCCTTCTTAAGGGCTCTGGCCATTTTTTCGATTTTACACCAACTTAAGTGGCAATTTCTGCATTTTGAAAAGAATAATGTATAACTTTTTTTATATGTCCTGTTAAACCTACCTTTTTAGAATTTAAAAATCGAAAAATTGTAATGAAAAAATTAAATGAAGAAGAGTTTTTCGCAGAAGAGTATTTCACCTTTCAAAGCCCTAATCTCGGTAAAAATCAAACTTTTTGGAATTTTTTTTGGTTCAGGTGATGTATCTATTTAGTATCTAAAAATACAATTTCGGAAAATTTTTGTGGAATTATCTTTCCTTTAAAATCTCCAAAAAAACTCATTTTTGGCAATTTTCTCCACTAAATTTCCATACAAAAACAGCTATAACTTGGGATGTAGCCAAAAAGAAAATTTTTCCGAAAAAAAATTTAATAAAGTCCATGCCGCACTTATTCCTTAATTACTCATGATGTAATTACTTAAATTCATTTTTTCGAAAGCAGTTTGTTCTTAAACATGTCAAAGAAGCGAAAACATAAGGTTTTATCTTCAAATTCTGAAATTGATTTTTCACTATGACCAGAGCCCTTAACTCGAACCTAGTCCCTTAGTTCGCTGTTTTATGATTCTGATAGAACTAACAGTCACGATGATAGAAAAAAACCCGTCTTTTTGGGTAAGATTCAACTTCCTGGATTCCACTGCAATTCTTTTAGTAGTAGTGGAAAAGGACTAGGACTAGGTTGTTGAAAATTAGCTTCGGAAAGTTAAGCAGTTTCCGAACGTAACTAACACAAGATTTCCCGCACGCTTTAGAAAAACACTTTCAAATCCGGCTATCCCAGGAAAATGAATAGCAAAAATTTTCCGGATACGATAGTATTGGAATCTCAGGTAGTGAAATTTTACCCCAAACAACAATAGCGCAGTGGTAGGAATTCTCAGGCGGTTGTACTAACATCTTTCATGCAAAGGGCGGGGGCAGGCTGGAGGGAGACTGGACGAAAGTGATAGGCGTGACACGGGCGTCGATTTTCGCGCATGCGTAAAATTAAGGCTCTTTAAAATTCTCGGAAAAAAGTGTAAACAACAAAACAAATCAAAAAACCAAAGCAAAAGGAGGGGAGTCGTCTGACCATTTTCCATATCTTACTTTCAATCATGTTCACAACTATGGTTCAGTTTCCAAAGTAAGTAGAACTTTTTTTTGAATACTGTTTATATCATCGCTGTACTACTGTTTGTACTTGATAAACAATTAAAGACAGGCAGGGATTGGAAGTTATGGTTTTTGTCAGTTGTCTTTCTTTTTGACTTTTATTTATCTATCTTGGACTTGAAATGCCTTAGCTAGCTATTTCAACCATAATCAACCATCATCAGCTTTCTCTGAAGTTATCTTGAGAAAAAAGATCAATCAAGAATTATTTTATTCAAAAACATATTAATGCTAGCACTATCAGATTATGATATCAAAAAGGAAACCATAGCAACTCAATTTTGTTTAATTTTGAAATAATATTCTTATATAAGATCAGCTAAAAAATGAATGATGCTGTTTTCTACCTTAAAATGATGAAAGGCTTATAAATGTAATGAAATTTGTATATAATGACTTGACTTCGCTTGACTTACTAAAAAAATTTTGTGTTTGATTGATATATTTTTAAAACAAGAGGAAACTTTTATCAACAGAGATTGTGTTTTTTGTTGTCATTTTTTATGATTCTCAGAAATAATAGATGTCTTATATAGAACGTTCCATAATTATGTAATCATACAAAATAGTAGTGTGAATTAGAAAGTAAAACACGTGAGCTGTAATATTGGCTTTGTTTTTGTACAATAAGGAATAGAGTATGATGTCATTTTCTATAGCACAAGAGATTTGTAAAATGTTGTTGTTGTAGATCAAATAACTTGAAAGAAACGTGATTTTATGACATTTTAATATGGTGTATTGGGTAGGATGTTTTTCTTTCTCATGATATATACTTGATGATATGTGCCTGAGCTTTTTACAATTTTTATATATTTTATTGTTAGTTTTTAGTTATAAGTCAACATATATAGCCTTGAAAACTCTTGTTGAAATTACGAAGAAAGCCAGTTGATAAAACTAAGCATAAGAGATACTTTTGAAAGTTACAAAAAAAGCGAATTGATAAAACTAAGCATAAAAGACACTAGTGAAAATTACGAAAAAAACTAAGAGGATAAGTGGCGTCAGTGAAAGAAATTTTAAAAATGAATTGACAACTATTGACTAAAGGTGCCGTAGTATAGTGGTAGTCGACCTTGGCTTCTGTGCAGGCGGCCAGGGTTCGATTCCCACTCACGGCAGTTCATTTGGCAAGTGAACGTTCCTTCGCCCGGGTCAACCCATGTCATGTGAGGGGAATTGGGTAGTCAGTTCAAGGTGCTGACGGGACGCTCATTAGTAAGTGTCTATAGTTGCGAGAATAGGCCTCTAAAGCCTCCTGCAACTCAACCAAATAGAAATAGAAAACTATCCTTGCAAAAAACAAGTTGACAACAGTGTGCATTAGAAACCTTTGTGAAAGTTATGAAGAAAACAACAAAGCTTTTAGAGAAGCTCTATGATGCTACAAATCAATCTGATCAACAAAAGTTGGTGCTAAGAGACATGGCCGCAAAAGTTCTGTTGCTTCAAAAGGTTTTTTGGAAAAATTTGGACACATAAAAAACACTATTAATGACTTCTAAGTTGTATGATAAATTTTCATCACTATTTTTGGATTGCTAATTTTTTATCGTTATTGATAAGTTATCATCGCTAAATTGCACTGCAATGACTTCTATCACTAATATTTATTGCTAAACTCTTATTGATAAAGCTCCTATCACTATAATTTTATATAGATAAATTGGGATCACTGAAATTCTTATCGCTCAAAGTCTATCAATAGGCTTATCGATAGAATTGATAATTTAAGAGAAGCAATTTTAAGTGTTGAAAACGAAATGAAACAATGAAATATATTTTTGCCTTCATAAAATAATGTGATCTCTTCTAGAAAAAATTAATACAATATCAAATTTTGTAAATATTCCTGCTTCCTCCTTTAAAAATGTCTCGTAACCTCTGAAATGAAACAAACTTTCCTGAACACTGTGCGAACGTCAAAATTCACCAAAAAAGCAAATCGAAACAGTTTCGTTCCACTTTTTTTATTTGGAAGGAATAAATGCTTCATTTTGTTGCTCCGATATGTTCCATGAACACTTCCTATCCGTAACAAATAAAACGTAAAATATGTATGTAACACTTAAACTTGGTTTTAAGTGATTGCTTCTGACTATAGAACTTCTTGGTCAATCTTTGTTTCAAACAATGTGTACCCAATTGCTTCTGCAGTCTTTTGTATTAGAAATGAGTTGTCTAAGGCAAAGGGCCAGTTCTAAAACAAGAAAAAAATATTTTATGAATCTTTATTTTATATTTTCACAATGTAGGAAGGAGTAATGGGTGTTATTGTTTGTATTTTCTACCTTTTTAAGGCTAATGATTTTGAAAAATTTACGGTATTGAAAAGATGGCACCACAAGAAACGCCAGCAACAATATACGAAATGAATAAAGTTGACAATGAGAAAGTGGTCGTGAAAAACGATAGCTCTGTGGCACCAAATGATGGATGTTGTAAAAAATGTACAGATAGAATTATATTGGCCTTAGAAGATTTTTTTGGAGGGTAAGTTTGATTAATCAAATTTCAAATCTGAATTTATGACTTCACTTGTTGTCCCAAAATGAAGTTTCCAGCACCAAGGATGAAGTGTCCTTTTTTTTCTTTTGTCCTCATTACATTTTAATTTTTTTCTAAGGTTTTTTCTCAAAATCACGTTTATTTTGAGCTGCAGACTGCTGCAGAACAAATTTGTATAATTTAAATAATAAATTTTACTGTAGTGACTAAACAGAATAAATTTCCTTTAGTCTTGGACGAACGATTGCAAATAACCCTATAAAAGTCATCCTGATTGCACTGGCTGTTAGCTTTCTATGTATGATCGGAGTGGTTGATTTTTATGATGAAAAACGACAAGAAAAATTATGGGTAGCAGCTGATTCTAAATCTCTAGAACATGCTGATTGGGTATCAGATCGGTACCCCCCTCAATCGAGACAAGTTGCGGTCATTGGTGAAATGGCAAATGTTTTGACTCCAGAAGGAATGGCAGCAGTATGTTGTTTATTGTTTTAAACTAACTCGTCATCATCATTTATAACTGTCCATACAATTATCAACTTCTCGCAAAAAGCTGCGTAAAAGGATTAGACTCTGACCCTAAATGTATAAAGTCAACAGATACCATACAGTTGGCAAACGATATCATACTCCAGGATGCATCGTCTCTTATTTCCCCTCTACCATTTTCTGATTTCCTATCCACTATCCTGATTTTCTGTCTTTCTCAAGTATTGTTTCTAACTGTTTTCTAAGTATTTTTCTGAAATTTTCCCGTAACGGTGAAACAGGTCTCCGACCCCGGCTCGAACCACCAAATACAAGCAACCATGGTTTACAAACCCAATGCCTAACCGCTTACGCCAACAAGACACGACAGAAAGTTGTCATTCAAAAATACTTATAAGGTGTAATTTACAGACCTTAATTAAAAAAGCTCCCAACCCTACCGGTGCCCCTACAAGGATCCCTACGGGATCCAAAGTTAAGTCTCAGGGTACGAATGCCCCTAAGAAGGCCTTCAGCCTTATATTGTGACTCTCGAGCTCCAACCCTAACCCTAAACTGATAATAACCGAACCCCCGTCTACGTCCGTGGATTGAAAAATTTCACTTGCATCCTGGAGTATGATATCGTTTGCCAACCATACCATACATCATTTGGCTAGAATCGTAAACTCTGTCTCTATAAAGTTTACGCTTTTTGTCTTAAATATAAAAGTTTCTGATTGTGCGTCTGGTGAGTTTTATTATATTATATACGCATAAAATCACTATTACTAAAAGTTATTCAAAATTACGCTTTATAGGTATGTGAAGTTGATAGATTGATAAAAAATATCAAAAATGGAACAACAGATATGAATTGGGATTCCATTTGCCTCAAGTAAGATTCACGTTTATTGATTTCACATTTCCTTTGTCTGAAACTTCTTCTATCTAATTTTCTATATCCAGTTGTCTCAGAGAGACTTTGTTGGTTACTTTGTAATCGATATGACGCTCTGCTAGAAAATATCTTGTCATCAATGTTTTTATAGTTTCAATTTCAATGCTTCTCGTTGTCATAGCAACCATCGTTTTTATTGTCTTTTTTTCAAGCATGACCTTTCAATAAACCGAAACAATTATTAAAGATATATTTTCTTCTTTTAGCCTTGCAGGAGCAGGTGGACCAGTGGTGTGTCGACCATCAACAATATTAATGTTATGGAATTACGATTGCAACATTGTGAAACAGTTGAACCAATCACAAATCCTGGCCAAAGTCAATGATGATACTGCACTGCAAACGTATGTATCATTTTAAAATTATTTCATTATTTACAATGCCAAGTCTTTTTTTTTCATCGGCATGACCTAATTTTTCTTTGACATGATCAAGATCAGCGTGATGTGTTATTTGGGCTAATTTTCCAGCTGGCACACAACGTTTTTCAACGCTTATCTAAAGTTCACACCGCTCATACAACGTTAGATGAAAGTTGCGTGCCAGCAGGGTTAATGCTTTGTTACTGTTATTTTTGTGATGCACCAATTTTGGCGCAATTTTCTTACTTGTAATTAATGATGGTTATGTCTTAAATTCACCTACCTTATTGGAACTTATTTTCGCTGAATTAATTTTAGCATTTTTGGCAGTTTTTCGTCAAAATCGCAAAAATACGAGCCTGTGAAATATTTTGAGAGTTAAAAACCCCGAAAATTAATTCCCGCGAAATACATTTTATCGAAGGAAAATCCCTAGGAAAATGAAAGAAATTTGTCCAAAAAAGGGCAAAACTGCAAAAATTCCAGAATAAAAAAAAAACGCGAAAATTAAATCCTGCGCAAATTAAATCCTGCGCAAATTAGTTCCAATAAGGTAGTCTTTTCTCTAATAACCCTCATTAAAAAAAATATTTTCAATACCAGAGAAGTTAATAAAGAAATCTTTAGGGCAACATCGCCCAACGATATGGACCATCTCAAGTCAAAACCCCCCAAAATCGCCTAACTTTTTTAAAAGAACTTTTTTGACTTTAACAAAGGATAAATAAATGAGGTTAACTTATTTTTATTTGCTACTTTACATGCTAACTCAAAATTTATTCAGGTTCACAATGATATATACATTATAGAGGTTAAGTGTTGAATTTAAAGAGATATTCTTGGTCAAAGTAGGGTTAAAAATATGAGGTTAACTTGCACTGAGGTTAACCTAATGGTCTGTAAAGATAGATCAAAATTGGTATGAAATGTGAGGTTGAAGCAAAAATAAATGATTGGGTTTTACTATATAATGATTGGGCAACAAGCTAGGCTAGAAAAATGAGGTTAATATTTCAAGTAGGGTGTAAAATTTGAGGTTATTTCACAAAAACACCCTAATGTGAGGTTAACAATGATATTTCAGTCTAATTTTGGATATCAGACAAACAGTAGCCTATTATCAAAAACAACTAAACATGAAATATTATATTTTGGTCTAAAAAGTGAGGTTAACTGGTATATTAACTTGAGAGACGCAAGTACCTGAGAAAGGGTTTGATTTTAAGCTTTCAGAAATCCTGCATAGAAATGCAAAGTTGTGTAATAGAAATAGTGGGATCCATTATTCAATGGTTGAGGAACAAGGTTAGATAGAAAAAAATGAGGTTAATATCTTAGTTTGGGTACCAAAAGTGAGGTTATTTGTGAATTGGGCTTATAGGGTTTTTAAATTCTTTGTTGTATACTTTAATGACTTATAAATCTGTTTTTGATATCAATACTGAGCTTAACTTTTTATCGTAGTATCCCTTAAACGTTTTTCGTTCAGTTGTTGTTTGACAAAAACAATGAAGTTTGAAGGTATAAACTAAAACATCCTACTTTTTCAGGTTGTTTAACCTCATTTTAAGAACCTTTTTGGTCTCTTTCATATTTTTTTAGCTTAGTTACTTTATGAAAACTTTTAAAAAGTAATTTTGTTCCTGTAGCTTTAATAGAACTATTTAGATCTATTAGAAAATCAAATTTCTCACATTCCTTAACATAGAGTTTTAATTTTAACCTCAATTTTTAACCCTACATTAGAGCAAAGATTGTCAATTTCATAAAAACCCTATCGATCTAAGGTTCTAGTATCATTTTACTTTTGTCCCATAACTTAATACACATGCTAGCAGAAGATATGGTTAAGAATGTGAGGTTACATGTTACCATTTTTTTAACCTCATGAATTGCACCTTTCTTGTGGGAAATCTCTAACCTTTTTTAGACAAGCTTGATATTCGAAGCCTTTTTGATGACTCCCTAATAATTTTTTCCCCGATAATTCAATAAGCGTCTCTATATTTTGAGGTTAACAAAAGTCTATAAATTGTCATATTAACCTCAAATAACAAACCTTTTTCAAGTTTTTTTTTCATTTTTGGGTATAAGCCATCAATTATGACCAACCCTCAAAATTTCAACCTTTTTAGATAAAAAATGAAGATTATGTGGCCAATTATGTAAATTTTTCCACTTTTTCCTCAAAAAAAATAACTTTTTCTTAGGTGACATTGATTTGAGATTGTCCATATGAACGCATTTTATAATCCTCAAGGAAAATTTGTAGATTATTACCATTGTGATATTTTTTTGGTTCTAGATTAACCGGGAAAATCAATTTGGATTTATTGCTTGGTAGTATTGTAAGGTCAAATGGTGACATCACTGGAGCAAGTGCAACCAAAATGACTTATTTTCTGAAGAACCAGGAAGTGTATGTTGAAAGCCAGGGAAAAAATGTAAGACTTCTTTCTGGTGAAAATTTGAATACATAATTTTTTCATAGGTTACTTAGGGCTTTAAAATCATTTACAATACATCTTTCAACTCTTAAAACATTATAAGACTGGGTCACAGTTTACCAGGTAGCATTGCTGTCAAAAATTTGTAGAGTTGATTTTCTCATAGACTCTCGCAGATTCTGATCTAATTTACTGCTGACAAGATACCAAATGAGTGTTCTATTAGTATGGGCTAATGTAGAAAACATTTGTACTCCCAATGTTGAGGGGGTCATTTTTGGGAATATGACCCAGTTGGACTTTTTTCTAATTTTTTGGACCACCCTGGACTCTTGACCTTACTGGCTTTTTAACCTTCATTTTACTAACCCCCCATATTTGCCATCACATTTTTCTGACCACCCTGGATTTTTGCACTCAAAAAACCCGACTATTCTAGAATGAGTGCAGACAAAAATGGCTAAATTTTAAAAACTTTGATTTTGTGTTTATTTTGCCCTTTATACCCATATTTAGATTAAAACATTCAAGAAATACCCAAGAATAGCAATGCTGCAAAATATAAAAGGCTAAATTTTTCCTTGTATAGGTTGACCAGAAAGGAGAGGATTGGGAGACAGAGTTTTCTGATGTTTTCATCAAACAAAAGGTCACTGGTGGTTTTGACAAAGTATACATTTTTTCTTTTGTCAGGTTAGAATTTATTTCCGTTTTCACTTTATCTCAATCTACAGTAAAAGTATAGCCTATACTTGATTCCATTTTTCTGTGCATTAATGTCTTTACAGATGTTTTTCATGCTTTTTAAAGTTTCGTAATCCCCCCCCCTTCAATTCTGTTAAGGCAATTCCTTTACTCAAGTTGAACGTTTGTTTCCATAATGGTGGAAGTCATTATGTCACTTGACAAAACATGAAAATAACCTCTGTTCAACTTTACGATCTTTTCCAAATGTCTGTGGAGTCCGGGTTTTCAGGCTTTTTTAAAAACATTCAATTTTTCGACGTCACCTAAATTTCAAAGCAGTAGCGAGAAAAAAATGCATGCATAAAAGTTCTTCTTTCTTCATGAAACTCACTAAGAAACCACAGATTTATGTAAAGCCTGAAGGGCTAGATGTCGTGCTTTAAGTCATGACAGGTAAAAAAAGTGAAGAAGAGAAAGAGTTGCTATTGTTTTCGAAAATCTGCAAAGCTTCTGAATAGTCAAGCGCTGAAATCCTATACTAATGTCACGTGACCTAGGTAGGATTTCCTACCTAACCACGGCACACTTTCCAGACAAAGCACGACATCTAGTCCTTCACGCTTTATATAAATCTGTGCAAGTATAACGGAGTAAAAGATCTGGTTCTTGATAAGATACTCTCTAGTAAAGGCACTATTTGAACAGACTGTGGTTTTCATCTCCTAGTTGATGAATTTCAATGCCAAATATTTTCTTAATTTTTGACTAAATTGGCTGTCTAAAACATGCTTTTAAGGTTTTTTACTTTCATTTTTTTTTCAGTCAACAAGACGAGAGTGGTGGACAAATTTCTGACGATTTGAAATTTTTGTTTGTTGGTTATGTTTTGATCATTGCATACCTTGGTATCATGTTAGGAAGTTTCTCCAGACTCGACCAAAAGGTTTGTTCTCATTCATTCTTATTTCATATTCATTGGAAATTTCAGGTTTTTAAAGTTCTTTAACCCTATTCTTATTCATCGGAATCGGTTTTTAAAGTTCTTTAACCCTATTCGTTCGGGAGGGGCTGTTCCTGTTCAGAGGTCAAATTAATGTTAATAGCTCCTAAAATAATAGAGCTTTTGTCATGAAATTTTCTATAAATTCCTAACTTTTATTTAGCTTTAATAAAAAATTGACATCTAAAGATGTCTCACACCTTGAGCATGATGACATTTCTGACAGTAAAGGGGCACAAAAATTGACACTTTTCCAATGCAATACAAATTTATTTTCTATGTCAAATATATCGTTTAAACCGTAATTTATTGAATATTTAGGATAAAAATAAGCATTTTAGACTCAGGGAACTTTTTTAAAGCTTTTGTTAGAAAACAATAGCTATTTGTAAGAACAAAGGAAATTCTCGGTTTTTGATCACTGTGGGCATGGTGAGTGACGTCATCAAAAAAATTATTTGTCAAAAGTTACCTTATGTGACAAAGATCTTGTGTGCCAAGATTTCATCCAAAAAGACCCACTAGATCAAAAGTTAAGGGGTGGTACAGGAACACCCCCCTAGTTTTGAACCGCCCCTAAAAGCCTAGTATCAACGATAGGTTTAAAGATGTTAACAATTTTATTCATAGATACCCACGTTATGATAAACTTTTTATTTATTTCTAAAATTATCTACATATATAATGTAACGCATGCATCTAACATCGGTCGAACGAGAATGGTATTAACTGTTTTGAATAATATCAGATGCATCATTATCTACGATTTTTTTTCAATTTACAATTTTCTTGGCATTGGAAAAAATCTTAAGAAAATACTGTTTCCATGTTGCCGATCTTTGACATAAGATTCTAATTCACTCGGATGAGATGGAGTTGTAAGCATTGTTACTTTAATAATTGGTCATTTGAAGTAATAAAAATGACGCATTCTTTAGAAAAAGTATTAAAATTGTTTTATTACTAGTTAGAATTTGTAAAAACTCCATTTCGTCCAAATTCACTCATTCAAATTTCTTTTTTGATAGGTTTGGTTAGCATTGTGTGGTGTTTTGAACATTGGCCTTGCAATTGGTATTGCTTATGGATTATCAAGTGCATTCCAACTCTTTTCAACACCCGTCCACAGTGTTCTACCCTTCTTGCTCCTAGGTATGTTCCACTACAAATACAGTGTGTCCCAAAAAAAAAGCGGATAAATCTTTATATAAAGTAAAATCCTCAAACTTCAATATCTAAACTGGGCTTAGAATAATAGCGCTTCGTTATGCAAACGTCATCATTATTTCATCTCCCATTTGACCGAAATTCAATCCCACAATCCTTTTCGTCTTAATTCAAAAGTCTTGAAAGTCATTTATTTTTTATTTTTAATTGAGTGTAATTTGCGTGTAAGCGTAATTAACGCAAAGGGTGATGGGATAGAATTTCGGTCAAACAGAAAAATTAATCTCTATTTTTAGATTCGCCACGGTATGCAATTGAAATTAGATTTTAAAATTCTCTGTTCAATCAATATATATTCAATTACTAAGATGATTGAATAAGTTTTAGAGATTGAAATACCTAAGGAAACAAGTCATAGAATTTCACATAAGTTTTACTTTTATAAAAAGTTGTCTGCATTTTTTGGGGCACACTGTAATGGTTGGTTGTCTCTAAATGAAAATGTTAAATGTTATTATATTCGAAATGTTATTGGGGACGAGATGAAGTTTTTACAAGCTTTTATTCGATTTGGTTGGTCGTTAACCAGTAATAAAATAATTTTGTTACTTTTTCTAAAGAATGCGTCATTTTTATTACTTCAAATGACCAATTATTAAAGAATCTTATAAAAACTCCAGCTCATCTGTGTTATTGAAAGTCACTAAAGGAATAAGATCAAAGCCAAAATAAAACTTATGAACGGGGTTCGCTGTTGAAGCGAGTTTACAGCCGATAGGATTAGACTTTGTTTGTCAGCTGTGTTAACTTGCTTTTGCAAGCCGTCTCAATTTTCTTGTTATACAGTTGAGTCTCTTTAACTCGAACCTCTATAACTCGAGCAAATTTGTATTCCCCGTGCGCGTTCGAGTTATGGAGACTCCACTGTGATAACCTGTTCTGCTCTTTGCAAAACCTCGCTGACCCCGGCGCTAGATATTTTTTGACAGGAGTTTCATACACCTTTTCGAACGTAGCCACCAATTGCCGCGTGGGCATTTTTGTCCGCTTTATCTTACTAAAACCGTCCCAGTCCTTTTTTCGCACCTATAGACTGTAGAAAAATGTGTCAAAAAAGGATTGGATCGAGTTTAGGGGGATGATTAAATAATAAAGTGGCACGCGCCTGACCGTGCGACTACGTTTTTTTTTCAAGGTATCGGCGTGGATGATGTCTTTGTCATTATTCAAAATTGGGACAACATTGGTGGCCCTAAAAATCGTGACCGCTCGATCGCCGAAAATGTTTCTCTCGCATTGAGAACTGCTGTAAGAACATTACAATTACATGTTAATTTTTTCCTACATTAACAACATTAACAATTTCCAATTAACACACACTCGCTCGAAAAGGAGGAAACTTCTAATTAGCGGACAGTTTCATTTTCTCCGGCCGTTTGAGTCGAGTCGATATTTTACGTGGATAACCCAGTAATCTAGGACTTTTCGACAGTCTTTCGATTGTTTCGATTTCGATTCACGGGGTCCACGGCCAACCGGCTCGGCTATCTATGAACTGAACAGGACATTGAAAGGAGCGGGGATTCGAACCGTGAATCCCTGGTTTGAGACGCTGATGCCTTTGACCACTTGGCCATCGTTCCTTTCCTAGAAATACTTATAAAACAGTTGGCGGTCACTGACCTGTTTGCACGCCATGTGTCCATTAATTAGAAGTGTCACTCTATTCTTAAGAAAGGGGACCCCGCAAGAAAGGGCTCGAAGAACAGACTTTTTTTCAAATGGAATTTGCAGATTTGACAAGATCTTGATACTTAGATCTATAGCTACACACAAGGTTTTGCTATCAATTAAAACATTTTCTATTCCCTTAAGCGTCTTAGCTTTAAACCTTTAAAAACTTAAGTCAAATTACACAAAAAGCGTTATTATTGCAAATGGAAACATTAATCTAATAATTTAATTAACGACTACCTATTTTAGGGCGTATCCATCCTGGTCACGTCAATCACGGACGTTTGCGCTTTCTTGATCGGAGCAACTACAATCCTTCCCGCCTTACGATCGTTCTGTATTTTCGCTGGCATTGGTGTTTTAGCCGTCTTCATTTTAACATGTACATTTTATGTGGCTTGGTTGGCTTTGGATAGCAGGAGGTAAGGTTTCCTTAAAGGGACATAAAAGTACTGACGAAATTTGTAAACAAACCGTATGCAGCGAGATACAAAATCAAAACAAATATCACATGTCAAAATAAAAATAAAAACAAATGTTACATGTCAAAATAAAAAATAAAGACAAATATGGCTGATTTTGATTGTTTCTTGAAATTATTGTTTTACAAGTTTGTTTTGAACACGTGATTTTAATTGTTCTCTTTTAATGACACATGGTTCGCGCAATGCTTACATTTTACTACTCAGTGACTTGGACAAAATCCAATTTATTTCTTTAAACCTACCAAACCTGATAAGGTAATGAGATAGGAACTAAATTATCCAGATGAGATGGAGTTTTTATAAGATACTTTAATAATTAGTCATTTGAAGTAATAGAAATGACGCGTTCTTTAGAAAAAGTAACAAAATTGTTTTATTACTGGTTAGCGACCAACCAAATCAAATAAGAGCTTGTAAAAACTTCATCTCGTCCGAATTACCTTCTCAACCTAAATTTTTTTTCTTTATCGAAACATAAAAGACTGGGTCCTTCTCTCCGCGGCATTTGATAACCATCCAATCTTTACAGCTCAAAATACTCCTAAAATGGTGCAAGTTTCATGTTTTCATGTTTCAAATTTGAATAAGTATAAGCTTGTTCGCTTTATATTTGTAACCACTCCCCACTAAACCTTGATACATTTTCGCCCAGCTAATTCTTTTGACCAATCAAAATTGTTCTTTTAGACAACGTGACCACCGTGACGCGTGTTGTTGTTGTGCGTCTTTACCGACGGATTGGCAACCGTTGGAATGTTCAAAGAGAATGTACCTTCAAGAGTTCATGAGAGGAACTTATTCAAAAGCAATTCTCTCTACGCCTGGTCGGGTAAGCTAATTTTCTATTTCTATTCGGTTGAGTTGATGAGGATGCTCTGAGGCAACTGTTGATGCTTTCAAGAGTGTATCTCACGTTCGCTTCGTAGTACACTCTATTCGCATTGTCTGTACAGAAACCTCTGCGATGAGGCTTGATTTATACTTAGCAACTCTTATCTCGTCGTCTCCCCTCTCTCACCAACACTCCATCGCAGCGGTCGGTTTGAAAAATCTTAAATGAGAAAAGACAATGACAACAGACCCTCTACAGCATTGAATTTTGAAATAAGCCGTAGATACTGGGTTTGTGTACAGACAATGAGCGCCCAATCAGCACCTTATACTGACAACCCGATTCCCCCGCCCCATGCCACGCCTGAGTGAAGGTTATAAAGTGAAGCGCTGCTAGTGGGAATCGAACCATAGTCGCTTGTACAGCAACCAAGGTTAATAACTACCGTGGCTTGTTAGTGCCATGTGTAAGCTACTTATACTTATAGGTTCTTGCTAAGTCGACTTAATAGGGCTAAGTTGTAAGTCAACTTATAAGTGCTAAGTCGACATAGAACCTCTAAGTATAAGTAGTTTACACATGGCACTAACAAGCCACGGTAAATAACCGCTTTGCCACAGCGCCTGTATACCATTTACGCTCTTCCATAGTACAGTTACCGTCTTCGAAAGAATTATATGGGTGTAGACACTCTTGGTGCTTTTGAAGTTGTACCCCTTAGGCGTACAAACTTTCGCGAGCAGAATTTTTTGCGAGCTCGAAAAATCGCGAAATTTACAATATTTGCTTTCGCGAATTTGAGGAAAAAATGTTTTTCGCGAATAAACTTTCATATTTAGAAGTTTTTTTACAAAATTTGGAGGATGTACCGTGTTTCAATCCCGACTTATGGAAGATTTTGAAAATCGTTAAAAATTCATTTTCGGTATTAACCACCTGTCACTCTTTTGTCAATAACTTTTTTTGCCCAAGGTGTAAAAATTGACTCTACCTCACATCCGAAAGCTGATAAAATTATCTTTCCAACGGTGTATAGAAACCTTCTATTCGTTTTTTTTCTAGGTTGACTCTATTTTCGACAAAGTTCTACAGGACTAGAATCGTTGGTTAGAATGAGAATTTTCGAATGAAAAAGTGAAAAACATTCCTTAAATCCGATAAAGACGGTTGCTCTTCGACTTTAAAAAGGGATTTTAGGATAAGAAAATGCTAAAATTTTGATATTTATTACGATTTCGAGGTTTTATAGAAACTTTCGCGAATTGCCCTGTTAAGAATTTTCAAAGACATTTACTCTCGCGAAAAAGGCCAAAATTCGCGTAAAGTTTGTACGCCTAAAGTGCTGTTTCAATCAGTTTTAAGGTTTCTTGCCAATGTGAGACTTTTCTTGACTCATGTGTTGGTTTTTTAAGCAATGAAATTAGTTGACAGCTTTATATCCAACTTTCATTTTCAAATCGTATTAGTATACTGTTTTCAGGCTTATTCGCGAAATTAAATCCACGCGAAAATTTTCAAACCCTGACTCTCGAAATAAACTCCAGAAATACATGTCTGAGTTTCTGAACCCTCTTTTCCTTTCTGTTTAAGATTGTTTTGATGTTGGTATGGGCTGGTTTATTAGCGGGAGGTGCATACGGTCTTTCACAATTGAAACAAGATTTCGATCCTGAATGGTTTTTACCGGAAGATTCGAACGCCAGGATTTACAGCTCCGTGGATGATAAGGTAAATGATAACCCTGGGTTAGTATCTGGTGCATATATTTCTTATACTAGATGGAGCTTCTTCTTTTATCTCTCTGGGTCAGGTTTCAGAGGTATCGGCCACTTTTTAATGTACTTTTTATGCACAGTAACTTCGTGTCATGCCGACATACCTTGTCTAATTCCGTCATAGCAACTATCTGGTCTTTAAAAATGTTTATAAATAAAACATTTTAAGTAAGCTGTTAAAAAATTCACTTTAATTACTTTGCAGACCAGATAGTTGCTATGACGGAATTAGACAAGGTATGTCGACATTAGACGAAGTGACGGTACTTTTTATGTAGTGATTTGCTGGTCAACCTGAAATGGGCGGTTCCAGAAAAACCATTACCCCCCCCCCCCTGTGGACGACAGGGTTTTTTTGGATTCTTTTTCACTTGGAAATCCTGAGAAATTTTGAAAAAGGTTACGGAAAAGGCACGATTTTCCTGATTATTTGGTCATCCGTATCGGAAAATCCTTAAAATTTGCTCTATTTTCTTGTTAAGTATCGGAAAATCCAAGATTTAGAATTCCTTAAAAATTCTTTAAAAATTCTTGAATAGCATAAGTGAATTGTTACGGAAAATCCATGTCGTCCACATGGGGTAACGAACTATAACTGGAACCGCCCAATCAATTCCAATAACGTTTCGTTTAATAGTATTTCTCGAATGATGGTATCCAAGCCTATGCGTACATTGAAGATGTTGACTATTTTGCAGACCAGGACAAGTTAGTGAGCATGTATAACACACTGGAGAATAACCAGTACACTGTTAAGGGAGAAACTCAGAGTTGGTATCAAACCTATATCGCATGGATGGCAGCCAATCACGCCGCTGATTTGACCAACGGTTTGTTGTTGTACTTTTTGTTTTTCATTTGTGAGATTTTACTTAGGTGAGACTAATTTAATTTGTTGTTTTACGGGACAAGTAGCAAGCACATCATCAAAAACCGAGATTATTCATCCCGTTTCTACACTGTAACGTCTGTTCCACTTTGCGACTTTTTCGAATGTTTTGAGCCCAGGTTTTCGGGCTCTAAACATTCGATTTTTTGACGTCACTTTAAACGTTTGAAGCTCTTGTAGTATCAAAAAATCGAATTTGCGTCAAAACACTTGAAAGGCTTCTTTTTTTTCGAAAATCGTGAAAGTGGAACTCACTAACACTAAGAAACGGGATGAAAAATCCCGGTTTTTGGTGAGGTGCTCTCTATAGTGAGTTCCACTTTGACGATTTTTCTCAAAACATACGAAAAAGTCGCAAAGTGGAATAGACGTTAATTGTGTAGAAAAAGCGCGGGTGACGTCTAGTATAGTCTACGGGACAAGCTACCCAAAAAAGAGGGTCGGTCGGTCGGTCGGTCTGTCGGTCGGTCGGTCGGTCGGTGAAAAAATAAGAATAAAATATACTTCCACTTTTAAATGAGAGTAACGCATCAATACCAACATCACATTTATTATGATGTCCTTTATCAAAATCTTGATTTATTTCTTTGTCTAGGTAAACCAAGTACGAAAGATATATTTTACAATCGATTAGATGAGTTTACGAAAACACAAGTTGGGAAAGTTTTCGAGAAGGAGATCAAAGGAAACATAACGGAACAAAAGATTGAGGTTTGTATGATTACACGTTTTTTTATAAGGTACTTTAGCCCGGCTCCGAGCCTGGAGCTCCTCATTAGCGACATTATGTATCAAAGATATTCTGCGGCTATGGTTGCGGGGCTGCCCATGCGGGTCGTCACCAAAGGCGACATGTTGTTGTCTATTTTGCTCTGTACGGGAACAACACCAAAAAACCGTATAAGCAATAAGTCGACATAATGCCGTACGTCAAATATCGAACTTGCTTTCACCCGCCATTACTTGCCTCGCCGCTTTAACTGTAGCCGTAGAGAATTCCAGATACATAATCTCTTTATTTTTCCAGAGGGTTTAGCCTTAAAGTTCCCTATCGAGTTCCTTATTTACTTAGCTACTTAGTTTAGACTGATATGATGCTTTGTTTAACAATGTTATACTACAATACATAAAAAAGACGTTTATTGAACGTTGTTTCGTCAATATTCTATAAATTTTTTTGTTTAGGTTGTTGTAAATGAGTGCAAGTCTAAATCGTACTGTTCCTTAACTTGTCTTGTTATTCTCAGCCTGAATAATTCCTTAACAATTCCTTATTTTTTGGACCATTTCCAGCCTCAAGTTCCTTATAAACGTGTTCCTTAAAAAAAGATGTAGTGTCAAAAGCTAAAAATTGATCAAATCGATTAAGTAAAAAAGTCATTATAAAGGTAATTCTTATTGAACTACTTTCTTAACCAAAAAGGGGGGGGTTCTATACTAACTGTTAACACCTTCTCTCCGGGCCCGGCGGGGTACTACCCTTGCCGACCGACGGGGGTGCTCCGCTGAGGTTCGAAAAATTTTGCCCAAATTTGCGTAAAAAGTGACCCTGAATGGGGCTGAAATTCCAAAATTTTATCAAATTTTTTACTTTTCCCCCAAATTTTCCAAAAAGGACACCCTACGAGGGACTGATTTTTCTATTTTGAAGTTTTTGCGACCCTACCTGGGACTCGTGAAGGTTAAAAAAGGTACCCTCACCAGCGGCGCATCCCCGTAACCCATTTTGCCCTAGTATCCCCCGGGACACCTCTCTTGGCACTCCTTAACGTGGTTCGTTTGGTTTGGTTTCGTTTACAGGCTTCTCGTATCAAATACAAACATATCAAATTGGAAGGCGCTTCGGTTGAAGTCAAGGCAATGGACAGTGTGCAAGATGAGCTTGCCAAAATCACATTCACTAATGACTTCAGTCCTTTCGGTTACACAAGGTTCTACGTTGGCTGGGAAACAAATAAGGTATTGTCTTATTTGGTTATTAGGTAATCATCATCGAGTTTGAAAGCCCTGAAGGCTAAAACTCTTTGATGGGAAATTGGCTATTCGAGAAAAAAAATTGTACCCCCTAAGTTGAGAAGGTCTTTTTCGGAAAGATGACCCCCTGGATTTTTTCAATTTTTCAGGACCCCCTGGATTTTTTTTCTCTCATTCTTTTTACCACCACTTTTCGACCTCGTCTTACTGAACACCTTGGATTTTCTACCTCATTTTACTAACCACCCTGGATTTTTACACTCGAAAAACTAGACCCCTTTGATTTTTAATTTTACCGACCACCCTAGACTATTTCTGGAATAGCCACTTATTTACCATATGAAACCTGTGACTCGCGTGGTTTTTGCACAAACGCCAAATTAAAAGGAAAATCCATTCACAGATTTTGAACACTATATGTCACTTCAAAATAAAAAGCGTTAGATTCAATCTCTCATTTTAAAAGCGGCGCAAATCTTATTAAGGCTTTAAACCCAATGATCGTCTTATAAAAATGTTTTAAAACCTTGCCTTTTATTTTGCCTCAAACAAAGAAATAAACTTGCAAAAGTATACTTTAAGGAAAGAAATTTTAGCGGGAATTTAATCTGGCGTGTAGTCGAAAAAGTTTTTTCAGAGGGAATTTAATTTTGACGGATGGTGGGAAAAGTTAAAATATCGGCGTTAACTTAATTTGGCGGAATTTGGCCAAATTTCACTTTCTTTCCACCAAAATTTCTTCCCTTAAGGTGAATAATAGTGCAATCTGGATGTGCCAAAAAGTCATTAAAACATTGTGCACAAAGGTGAATGGTCCTGGAGTTTTTGCTGACGTCAACAATTACGTCATTTTTCAAAAAGCCTTCCGCAATAACTTTTATTGGCTTCATTTTCTGATGTAGGTAATGTATTTCTAAACGAGCATGAAAAACGCTTTCCAACGGTGTGTAAAATTACATACTTTGGAGAAAAAAATCATTTTAGCCTGGGAACCTGTTCTGGTCTGTAAAATACACAAACAGGTGCCAATTTTTCGGGTCTGAGATTTAAATCCATTTTTGACCCCTAAATTACAATTGTACAAAATCTCATGCTTGTACGCCTTTGTGCACAATTTTTACACAACTAGACCGTACTAAATTTTTTTCTTCTTTGACAGGTCATTTCTGAAGAATTGATACGTAATTTGTTGTTGGCTGGTGTTATTGTGTTCTTGGTGACATTGTTCTTGATCGCCAACGTCTGGGTCTCCTTACTCGTCCTCACATGTGTTGTCTTCACTCTGGTAAGCAGAAAAAAAATTTACCCCTACTGTTTTGGATATTGACTTTTCGAAGTATCGAACCCCCTGGCAGTCTGTGCCACTAACTCGATCGGGAAGATTTTTCCGAAATGGGAGGTTGAAAATTGACTGAATCTTCGGCGAAGCTTACGATGACCTGCTAAAGTTGAAACTTTTTGGAGGTGAAAAAGCATCAAATTTTAAGATTTTGCACTGAAAGAGAAATAAACTTTACCGTAGAAATCTTGTTAAATTGTGAAAAAACTGCGTAGGCTACCCGAACGGGAAGTTCCAACCCGATCGAGTTTTCCTTATTTTCTCGCTTCTTCCCGATCTGGAAGTCCGTTTTTTAACTCTTACCCATTCATTACCCGTTGGGTGTCAAGTTAATTTCCTGTTCGGGAAGGCTCTTCCCATTTCGGAAGAATCTTCCCGATCTAGTTAGTGGCACAGACTGCCTGGATATCCACTTTTAAAAATATGCTCAACTCCTTTGGATATCCTCTCTTATAAAGATGCTTACCTCTGGATATCGTACTTTTTACTTGAAAAGACACTTTACCCCCTGGATATCCGCTCCCTTGTAGATATTTGAAATTTAAGATATTTGAACAAAAATCGTTAAACCCCTTTGATATCCGATATCTTCAAAAGGAGGGGACGGACTTTTTCTGGAAAAGCTCATTATGGCGTAACATAAAAGTTGGTTAATTTTCGCGTGGGCGTTTTTCTTGAATTGAGAATCTAAAATTTTCGCATTGACGAAATTTGGCGAATCGGCCTCTTTTTCACACTACAGTATATGGCCCCCAAAACGGAGACGGCCCCCAAAACGGAGGTTTTCATTAATATGAAGATTCTGACTTGTAGATTTATCAGAATTAAACAATTGTTGTTTATTTTGAAAGAATGATGGTTATACTTAAAAATGAGCATGTTTTTGATGGTTTGATACAGATTCAAAATAACATATTTGCGTCTAAAGGAAATATTTTAACACCATAATTAGATAAAAATTGGATATAACTCACTCTAGCTCCTTGGATATTGAAAATAAGTTATGAAAACGGGGTATAGAAAACTTTCTACACCTAATGCCGTTCAGAAAATGCAAATACATTTGTGACTTTAGAGGCTGGGTAAAAGATATAGCATCTTGAAGGTCAACCAGTATTTTGGAACCCTAGAATCAGCATTGACAAAACCGAAAATTCTAAATATGAGAAAAAGAAAAAATCTTGGAATTCTATTCCTATCACCTTGAGTTAATAGTTTATAACAAAAAATTAACATTATATATAAAAATTTTCGCTGAATCGGCAAAAACGGCAAATTCTGTCATTTTTTCGCAAAATATAGGAGAAAAATATCTTTAAAGCTTAATATTTTCAGTTTCAGTTAAACTTTTTTTCTAAAATTTTCACAGCTTATTCCATACGTGAATGGAACTATTTTCAAAAGAGATTTGTTTTCAAAAACTTGATTAAGACGTTGTTAAATCAAAATTGTCATTTTGAAAATTTCTAAATTTTCAGTTTGGACTTTGCAATATCGAAAATCTTGAAATATTTCATAAAAATCATAAATTTTACATCCATCGGGTCGTAAATTTAAGGGAAAACACAAATATGTTCATAGTTTTTCCCCCTATTACCACTGGGCTTAATAATTTGATTTTAAGTACACCTCCGTTTTGGGGGCCCCAAACCTGCATTTTGACAACCAGGGGTATACTATAAAAATTTTATCAAATAAATTTATGCCCAAAACCCTCTAAATCATATTTCAAAACTATGGTCATAATTTTGTATTCATATCTTAAAGATATCTCGAGAAATCGCTAAAATTTCAAACCTCCGTTTTGGGGGCCATTAGAAAAAAGCTACCTATCTTTAAGCGATTGAAAAAATTGTTGAAATTGAAAATTTTGAAAAAGAACTTCCAGGAAATAAAGTAGAGATGTTAAAGGGGTTCGTTCATGCAGCAAAAATTTTTGTAAAAATCTCTTTTCCTCTAGATTTGAGAGAAATTTCAAATTTGATCGCCGTTTTGGGGGCCACATACTGTATATCTTTCATTTTCCTAGGGGTTTTTGGCCAAAATTCGGATTTTAAAATTATTTCGCGAGGACTAATGTTTGCGAAAACCGCGAAGATTGATCAACGGGAAATTTGATTCAGTCAATTTTTTTAAAGAGGGTTTTGGTAAAGTCTTGTATTTTAACAGTTTCCTTATATTGTGATCAATACTATGTGCTAGACCTTCGGTGAAATTGTTTTTGTGCTTCTCTTGGTAGGCATGCTTGACTCAAGGTGCCTTTTTCTTTATCGATGCCTTATCTTTCTGACATTCACAAGACCTTTTATTGTTTCAGCATAAAAAAGACGGAATTGAGGAAATTTTTTCAAATAAATGATACATCCCCTAGTGTTTTATACACCTTTTCGACGGTAGCCGCCAATTGCCGTGCGGGCATTTTTATCCCACTAAAACCGTCCCAGTCCTTTTTTTCGTACCTATAGACAATAAAAAAATGTGTCAAAAAAGAACTTGGACGGATAAAAATGCCCGCGCGGCAATTGGCGGCTACGGTCGAAAAGGTGTATTGAATGATTGTTTCGAAATTCTTTTAGATCAACATTGCGGGTTACATGCATTTCTGGGGATTGACGGTTGATACGGTGACCACTATCCAGTTGATTCTGGCTATCGGTCTGTCAGTCGATTATTCCGCTCATATCGGGCATGGTTTCATGGCTGCACGCGAAGGAAACAGAGTGCGTAAGTAGAAGATTTTTTCGGGTAAACGTTAGCCACACATGGAATTAAAACACCTTCACAGTTGACTCTCTCTAATTCGATCTTCAAGGGACCAAGACATAGTTTCTACCCCCCTACATTTAGGGGGGGGGGTCTTGGGTTTTGATGAACCAAAAGCAAGGGGGTATTAAAAGTATGACTTTCCTAAGGGGGGGGGGTTGCCAGTTAAGGGGGGTCTTCTTACCTAAGGGGGGTCTTCTTAGATAAGGGGGATCTTCCTTGAATTATGACTCTTGTACAATCGTTCCATTTATACTGATTTTCTAAGGGGGGAGTGTGAAATTTGAAATGAATTTCCTAAGTAGGGGTTAGCACTTAAGGGAGGGGGGGGGTCCTCTTACCTAAGGGTCTTGACCCCTCTAGAAACTATGTAAGAATCTTTCTCGTAATTAAAGAAAGGTTCGAATTACAGAAAGCATTTTATACTAATTTCTAGCAGAGGTGACCAATGTTTTAGTTGAGGTTCAAATTAGAGAGAGTTTACTGTAGTGTGCGATTCTCCCCAGCTGGCACACAACGTTATTTCAACGTTTATCTAATGTTCATAACGTCCATATAACGTTAGATGAACGTTGAGACAACGTTGTGTGCCAGCTGGGTCGGTATCAGTCCATTGTTAGTTGGACGTAACTTAAGACCAGTTGATAGGCCTTATCGTAGCAATTCAAAACTTGCTATTGGTGAATAAAGTTATACTTTTCTAGAACAGATCACAGATTCCTTTCATGATCTTAAGCAAAGACTTCCAATTATTTTGTTCAAACTTTTTTGTACACTTTTTGATACTTCAAATTGTCACACCTCGACTGTGAAAATGATGGGGCAAAGGAGTTGTTACTAGGGCGGTATGATCATTCCCTTAAAACCTTTATTCATGATATGCACCATTGCAATGTCTTCCACGGACCCAACAGCTGATTGGTTGAAAGTGACGTATTGACTGATTTTACGACACTTGGAACCAATCAGCTATCGGGTCTATGGTATGATGTAATGTCAGAAGACATTGCAGTGGTGCATATCATGAATACCATTATTTTGACTTTGTGTTTTCTTCTTTTGATGTACAAGAAAAAACAAAATTTGAATTATAGTACTTCAAGTTTCATCTTTTTCGAATCGTCAGCTATCAAATGAAAAAAGACAAATGCTATGATTTTAAGTTGAAAAATTTGGATTGATCGTAAAAAAAATTATATTTGGAATGAATCCCTAGGGTCATGATTTCTTCTTTTTTCATATTTCGACAGAACGAGCTGCGCATGCGCTAGAAGAGATTGGACCAGCAGTGGTACACGGAGGTTTCAGTACCTTCTTAGCTTTCGTCTGTCTTGGTGCATCACAATCCTATGTTTTCTCCACTTTCTTCAAGGTAAGTTTGTGGGATTGTCTAAATACATCTATTACCGTAAGTTGGTCTAATATCGACATCCCTCTTCTAATTCCGATACCCTTCTTTAGAGAAAGGAGTAATATGAAAGCTTGAATCGCTGATTGAAAAAGGATTATTCCTCTCTAACCACTAAACAAAGAAAAACAGTTTCAACTTTTCTATAAATTTCAGCTGATAAAAAGGGTGTGGGAATTAGAGGAGGGTTGTCGACATTAGACCAAGTTACGGTAACCTTTAGCAGCGCTGTCAGCTTTTAAGGAGACTGGTATAACGAAAATACAAGGAAAACTCTTCGGACGACAGTATTGAAAACACAATTGTAGGAAAGTGTAAAGTGTGAAAAGTGTAAGATACCCTTGCATTGAAGTGAGAAAGTAACATCAAAATAGTTTAGCTATCTGAATACTAAAATAGTTTATACTCCACCTCAGATACTCGGTAAAATGCTTCTTTGCCTTGGCCGGGGATTTACTTGGTTTGATTCGTCTGTAGCCAAAATCATGCCGTCCGCTGAGAACAAATTTTTCTTGTAAGTTCATTACCAGTCCCTTAAAAAGCTGACCGCGCCGCTAAAGGTTGATAAAGTTGTATATTGTACTAAGTAACATTTTTTTTCTCAATTCATAGGTAATTGGTAAATAAATGAGACATTTATAATGCGTGACAATGACTTAATTTGTAAAGGTTTGCAATGTTGTGTGTTACTTCTTCCTTTTATGCAAGCTATATTTCGGCTTGGAAATGTTAGCGTCGTTGAGAAATCTAAATCTTTACCACTTCTCGTTTTATTTCAGTTATTTTTCTTGGTCGTGGTGTTTGGTATGTTTCACGGTGTAGTGTATTTACCCATCGTGCTTAGCTTGGTCGGTCCCGAACCGTACGCATCTTCCGAACCTTCAACTCCATCAGCCTCCACCACAAGCGCTGGTAAACCTCCATTACCAAACAATGGTGTCGAAATGACTGATGACAAAGAACCCGAAACTAAGACAGGTGAGTGGTTTATCCAGAGTTATCTGTTGTAATTAGAAAGAAAGACGACCGTGAAATCTAACTCTCTCTGATGTATAACTATACTACTAGGATGATTGCTGCATGGCAAAAGGCGGCAAAATTTCTGAATTGGAATAGTGATGCGGTTGGAAAATTCAATATTCTATATCTAACTAATCCTAGGATAAAATTTAATTCTAAATTGCCATGAGGAAGGGCTGAATCACTAATACGTGTGCTACGATAGACCGTTTTTTTAGCTGCAAATCTTTTTAAAATCGCGTACATTTTTCATGGATTGATATTTAATTATTATGGTTGCAAATGGCGGTGAAACACACATTATAACCATCTACTTATAATTTGGGGTGGTCACAATCATTAAATCAATTTACTAACCACGCCCATTGCACTACATTGCATAACATCAAACAACGCCCAATAATTTACGCCCGACAACGACAAACTTGACAAATTGGTTGACGAACTGGATATTAATCTCACAACTAACTAAATTTTTCTCTTGAAAGGTACTAATACTTTTTACTACTTATCTAATATTTTTTTGTCTTTTAAACCTCCTTCTCACAGACCCGATAGGACTACTCTCAGTCAGTAGGGGTTAAAGTAACGGGGGATTGGGGATTGATATCCATATGTTTTTTATGGCTAGGGATTCGAATTCTATTGTTTTCATTGGCGATTGAAAAGATAGCACACTATTTTGCAGCGAGGTTTTATTTATTTGATTATTTCCAGCGGAGACAAAAATTGTTCACTTTGGACGATATTTTGGCCAATTTTTCCAGTTGGAGGGTGTCCCACCGTATCTGTGAGAAAGTGGTGTTCTTTTGTTTCATTATATACGCTTTGCACCCGTTACTACTAATATTTTTGGATGACCCGTGGCCATTCCGTTCAATTCAAAACGATGTGAGCCAAATATTATTTTGTTCAAGGTTACAACCTTTTTTGAGCTAATTTTAGCAAAAAATTACAAGTAGAGAGGTCTAATTCTTTGATTCTACTAAACCCTACAGTAGCGTAGACTGGAGGAGTGCAAAATTTGTGAAGGAGAGCAGATTTTTATGACACTATAATTTTCCAATAATACCATGAATTCATGAATAGATAATTACAGTGTCATAAAGATCTGCTCTCCTACACAAATTTTGCGCCCCTCTTGACTATGCTACGGCGCTAAACAAATAACCCATATAACCCAAATAACATTTGCTATTATTAATAATGACTAACACGCTTTTTTTTTTATAAGAATACACTTTATAAGAATGTCCATGATGAAAATGGCCAAAAAATTAAGAATATGCTAAGAATATCACCATCATGGAATTTTGCTGTTCAAGCAAAGAATGTCATTTTTAGAGCATTCTAAATCATAAATTGCCAATTACCCCCAAGTAATAAGAATGCTGTAAGAATATTTTAGGATGATTTTCCCAAAAAAGTTAAGAATATCCATGATGAAATGGATTTACACCATTCTTATAAAAAAGAAAGCGTGAATTTAATGCATGGATTCAAATGACCAAATTTTTACGCTTTATCTGTTTCCAATTTAGCCAATAAATCGCTTTCATTGTTCTTTTCTTTTAGAAATGCTTCATTATTGAGATCCTTCACACAAATTTTTAAATCACATCATCGATTTTCACCCAAAGACGAATCCGAAAAGACTGGCGTCATTGTTTTAACCCAATCGAAATGGCTTCATGTTCCACCATCCACATTTTTTTTTGTTGTTGTTTTTGCACTTTGGTCGAGTAGATTGTTGGGAAAATAGAATTTTGAAGGAATAGATGTTATCGGAGTTTTTTATTTTTCTAAAAAAACGATGCATTGTGGGATTGTTTCGTGAGGATTACAATAGAATTCCCTCGAGGAATTCCTAAGAGATTTCTATTGTAATACTCTGGAAACAATCCCACAATGCATCGCTTTTTTAGAAAAATCAAACACTCCGATATGATCTATTTATCGACACTGGGGAAAAGGAGAAGACTGACAAAACCATAAAATATTTGGTAACTTGGGAAGCCACTTATTCTTTTTATACCCAGATCTCTCAATAACGAAGAGGAAAATGTCGGGAGTTTTTGTGAAAATCTGGTACGGCAGTCGACGTACCTGCCGTACCCGGTGCGTCGTACACGATTCTGGATCATTTATGAGGAACTGCCAATATCTTTTTTGCTAAAATTCATAACATGGCGCAGGTCTCAGCAACCCATACCGTATGGAATTAATATTCAAATCCCTTTCAAATTAAATGTCAGTAAATTTACCAATATGAATAGGTTTTGATGAAGTTTGAATTTGAATTGTGATTTTATTCTCGTGGAAAAGGTAATTGTTAGTGGAATACCTTCATTCTAAATGATCATTACGTAGAAATTAGTGTGCTTTTACGTTTCGCGATTTCTACTGATTTTCTTGAGCACTTCTTAACCTTATTCGAACTAAGGGGGCTTTTTCTGTTCGGGGCTTGAAACTAATGTTAATAGCTCCTGAAATGATTGAGCTTTTGGCATGAAATTTTCTGTAAATTCCTAACTTTTATTTTGCTTCAAAATAAAAGAGATTTTCACACCAAAAAATTCTCACATCTTGAGCATGATGACATTTCTGACAGTAAGGTGTCATAAAAATTGACAATTTTCCAATACAAATTTATTTTTACTGTCAAATATATCGTTGAAACCGTAATTTATTGAATATTTAGAATGAAATAAGCATTTTAAAATCAGGAAACCTTTTACCAAAGCCTTTGTTAGATTACAATAGCTATTTTGAAGAACAAAGGAAATTTTCGATTTTGACTCACTTTGAGCATAATGAGTGACGTCATCGAAAAAAAATTTTTTGTCAAAAGTTACTTTATATGATAAGAATCTTGTGTGCCAAATTTCATCCAAAAAGACCTACTAGATCAAAAGTTACGTGGTGGTACAGGAAAAGCCCACCCTAGTTTTGGACCGCCCCTAAAAGCCTAGTATGAATAGGGCTAAGTGCGTTTTATGATATTTATCCTGTGTAAATAATTATTTGTTTTGTAAGTTTTTATATATTTAGCAAACTGATTCTCGGGTAGCGAGCACCTCACTAAAAACCGGGATTTTTCATCGCGTTTCTTTTGTCTATAAAATATGCTGACAAAGCATATTTAAAGAAGGATATTTCCGACCATCAATTTTCCCACGATTTTGAAAAAATTCAAAGTTTTAGATATGTCCGACCATCAAAAGATATTTCCGAACATCTTATGATATTTCCGACCAATAAAATGATATTTCCGACCAATAAAATGATATTTCCGACCAATAAAATGATATTTCCGAACATCTTATGATATTTCCGACCAATAAAATTATATTTCCGAACATCTTATGATATTTCCGACCAATAAAATGATATTTCCGAACATCTTATGATGTAACCGACCAATAAAATGATATTTCGTCTAAGGGAAAAAAGCGAGTTTATGTATGTGTGTTTTCAGCGACGGAGACGGTAAGGTTCTAATTTGAGTAGATCCTGACCAGCTGAGGACGACGGTAAATCAGCACTTTTACCGTCCTCGATTTTGCCGGGCGGAATTTCGGGTTTTTCCAAATCGCTTCAGTCACTCTACCGTCCTCAAAAGTGCAAATACATAAACTCGGTAAATAATGAGCTGCGCCGCGAAAATGTTTCCCTTTAAAGAACTGTCGTGGTGTCAAATGGTTTGGATACAAGTTTAGTTAGATTTGTCCGAATTTTAACCCTGTTTTCATCTTCAAATTTTCTAAAAAATACGAATTGTCGGTAGACCTCGGCTCGAAATTTAAAGTTATTAAATAGTGATCCTGGATGGCATGAAACTTTGAGTATGAAATTAACTTAAATCGTTTTCTTTACTCAAACTAGTTATTAATAAACCAGCTGCGCTGGAAGGTCAGCCTAAATTGCTTAATATGATTAGAAAGATATGTTGTTAAAAATTGATATGATTTACTAAAACGAGAGTGAAAAAATCATCAAATTTACGTTTGTATACAATATGGATTAACGAAAATATGCCATGTTACAATCTGTATGACAGAATAATTATTCGTCTCTTAATTAGGATAGATATTTAGATAATAAAAATTAGATATACAGATGAACAGCAACAAAAGGCTACATCAACAACAGATTCATGAAGATAAAAATCCTTGCAAGGAAGTTAAAAGCAAGGCATACTGTACTTATCAAAAATCACAAAATTGTATACACTTTTCATTTTTCACTAAGCTTAGAATTATAATTATATCCAAGCCCAAGCTGGACAAAAAATCAAAAAATTTTCAAAAACAAAGATGCTGTAAATCAGTACTGTACTGTATTTTCCCTAATCTGAGCCTAAATATGCTTAAAAGTGCAATATTTATCTATTAAAAAATATTTAATCCATTTATATACATTTATTATTTATCATTATTAGTCCAAAATGTATAAGTGTCTGCCATCAAATCACAGTGAAAAAATGCAAGTCTAGAAAAACATAATTTCTGTCAATAATTTGATGAAGAATACTTCAGCCTTTCTGGAATTTACATAGGAGCTTCACTTTAAATATATATAGTTAATTAATTTCCATTTACGCTTGATCATAATTATCTCCAAGTCAAAAAGAACAAATGCAAGTGTCTGCTTTCAAATCGCAGTGAAAACTTTAAGTCTAGAAAAAATCATTTTTACGTCAATAATTTGATCAAGAACTTCGGTCTTTCTCAAATTCACATAGGAGCGGTACTTTAATATACTTGATCAATTTCCATTTACGCTTTATCATAATTATCTCCAAGTCAGTCCAAAAAAACAAATGTATATAACTGCCATGAGTGAAAAACGCAAGTCTAAAAAAAATCATTTTTGCGTCAATAATTTGATGAAGAACTTCGTTCTTTCTCAAATTTACATAGGAGCTGTACTTTAATATACTTGATCAATTTCCATTTACGCTTTATCATAATTATTTCCAAGTCGGTCTAAAAAAACAAACGTAACTGCCAGTGAAAAACGCAAGTCTAGAAAAAAATCATTTTTGCATCAATAATTTGATGAAGAACTTCGTTCTTTCTCAAATTTACATAGGAGCTGTACTTTAATATACTTGATCAATTTCCATTTACGCTTTATCATAATTACCTCCAAGTCCAGAAGAACAAGCATATAAAATGCCTATCAAATCTTAAGATAGAAAACACTCAAGTTCGAGAAAACATTATTTTTGTGAATAATCAGATAATAAAGCTGTGAACTGTAATATATATACACTCCATCAAATTCCAGTAATTGTTGGTGGTTATTCTATATTCAAGTCCAAAATGAAAAAATATGTTTTCATGCTACAAAATAAATAAATGAGGTCTAGCATGTAAAAAAATAACTCACAATTCAGGAAAAAACTTGAGCAAATAAGTTAAAATCTTCATACTTTAAAGAAAAGAACATCCTTATAATCTAACTCCAGTGTTGCATCTTCCTTAGTTATAAGTTTAAAAGCCATTTCAACAAGATGTAATGATTGTATAAATAAAAGCTGGCAAGAGATAAACACCGAACGAACGAAAAAGACTTTGCTTTTAAGCTGCCATCTTGAAACACCACATTATGATCTGTAAAAACAACGCACGCTAAAAGTACGCAAAAAGTTAACCCGATCGGAAGAAAGTTTAGAAATCATCAAAGTGATATCGGGAAATCGGAATAAAAAAACCAAACTCTTAAGTTGCGGCTGGAAAAAAGGGATTTGAAGGGTCATCGGGGCTGACCAAATAGTAGGTATATAAATGTAAGTTTTCATAATCCGGTGTGTTTATTTTCGTTAGTTTATTTGGTTGTATAGTGAAAAAGTTATTTAATGTAAATATAATTTATTCTTAATTTGTTTTTCTCCGGAACAAAAATCTCCTAAGAAACTTTTGCTAAGGACACTACACGCTTTTTTTTTTATAAGAATACACTTTATAAGAATGTCCAGGATGAAAATGGCCAAAAATTTAAGAATATGGTAAGAATATCACCATCATGGAATTTAGCAACTGAACCTAAGAATACCATTTTTAATGCATTTTAACCTGTAGATTGCCAATTTCGATCTTAACCTAAGAATACCGTAAGAATATTTTTGGATGATTTTCTCCAAAAAGTGAAGAATATCCATGATGAAATGAAAAAACACCATTCTTATAAAAAAAAAAGCGTGTACTCTCGGGTACCTAATAAGGACCCCTACTTATTATTCTTTGGGAAATGTTTTTTGAAAATTCCCTCTTTTGCCCTAATTCTGCTGTATTAGCCTTCCTTTCACAAATTTTCAGCCCGACACATTTTTATTCCAACACCCTTCCCCCGGTTAATAAGTTTTGCGAATTTTCTCATCAACTTCGCTTATTTAAAACCCCCCATTCATAATACAATCAAAGTCATAATAATTGAGAAAAAAAAGGAAATTCCCACGAAATCTTAGGTTGGAAGGGTAGAGTTTTAACTCTGAGTTTTAACGCTAGACTTAAGACTTAATAGGGCTAAGAATATAGCCTGGAAGTCTATAAACCCCTCCCGAATTGAAATATTCGAATAAATTAATCCAAAAGCGACTTTCTCGCCCGAACTTTAAATGGCTAAAAACGAGGAATTAATCAAAACTCTCAATATATTTTGACCGAGATTGAGTAAATGGCTTCGTTTCCAATCCAAGAGCTTCATCTAGAGAATGACCTGTGTGGTTTGTGCACAAACGTTGGATGGAAAGTAGAATCTATCAATTCTTTGCCACGGAAAGTCATGTGACATCTTTTTCGACCAATAAGATTTAATAATTTCGAGGATAAAACAAAAACTATGGTTTAACTCACTAAAAGATTATGTTTACTGAAAACACATAATTAATCTTTAGAAAGTGTTCTGTTGTACCCCAGTTCTGACGTCATGCCGTGGCGAAGAATAGATTAAACTACTCAAGAACAAACTAGAACTAGATTCAATTTATTTTCTAAATGCTGTGCAAATTTTAAAGCGTCGCAGTTTCTTGCTTAGGAAAAGTTAAGTTTCTCTAGCCATACAGGCTTAAAACTCAAAATCCATATTCCATCCAAGAGATTCCCCTTAACTATTAACCCCAAGCTTTTTTGACTTTTGTATCCCCAGGGGGGGGGGTAGAATCTACCACCCTCGATTATTTTGATCTAGGAGAGCTACGGTCATGAAATTTGGTACAGATGTTCTCCATCATGACACAAATTTCCTGGAACAAAAAAAAATTTGATGACGTCATTCAAAAACCGATGACGTCATCACAAAATTTCCACCTGTCTGCATAAAGCCAAAATATATGGTTTACAAAAATGTCTATTACAATCGAACCAATAATGATATTTAGATTCTGTTTAAAAATTCTGAAAGATAAAAGGGTCTTCTTTAACATAATTGCCGGTTTTGCAGTTTCCATGAAGATTTTATCTTAAAATTTGTGCTGAAGATGAGTTAAATTTTCAAAATTTGATGACGTCATTAAGTTTTTCTTGAAATTGGTAGTTTAAGGTCTGATAAAGATACTTATGCTTATGGGTTTAATTTATGGCTGCAGGGTTTTCAATGGGCTTAAAATGTGGCCTCAATCATACTTCAATCACTAATTTATCAATTTACACATTCCAGGTTGGGTTTTGTTTTCGATACATGAATACTTGCAAAGCCTAAAGCAAAACAAACACAATCTGACACAATACAGTGTTATTTTAAGAAAGAGTGTACATTTTGTGGCTGCAAATACCATTTTTTGTAAATAACCTTCTGAGCTGTTACATATAAGTATTAGTTGGCATTTTTAGGGTTGGCTTATGTGCTGTCCTGCTTTAAGACTTCAATATTTTTTAACCATTTCTCTTGAAATTGGTAGTTCAAGGTCTTAAGATACTTATGGGTTTAATTTGTGGCGGCATGGTTTTCAATGGGCTTAAAATGTGGCTTCAATCAAAGCATATATGAAAAAAATCGTCAACTTTGAGCCGCAATTCTAGCCCAATGACCCGATAATTTTGGTTCCATTTTTGATTTTTACTCATTGAACAAATTTGTGGCTGCTGTTTTATCAACATAGTGTTTTTCTTGATTTGTGCCGCAATTTTGGCCCATTTCACAAATTTTTTTTTCAACCTACTTTAGAACCAATATTGTGAAGTTTCCTTTGAAAAGAGTTATTTTTAAAAAGGATATTCAAATTTCTTTTTTTTTGCTGTTTTTGAAAACCTCACACAATTTTTGAATGCCATCATCTCCGGACTAGGCTTTTTAGTCTCAAAATTCGATTTTATTCCTTATTATCTTTCAGCTGGTGTTGACAATGCCTCATTCGTCGAAGCAACGCTAGCATCTTGAAAAATTACAAACTTTGTTACTATGGTAATAATTTAGCAAGGTATAACATTATTTAGTGTTATTTTTTATTTCCTTCTATATAATTATTTTAATACTTGAATATAAAGTCCATTCGCTTTTTTGATTATGTACCCTTTCTTACTGGCATGTAGAAACCATGACATCATAACCAGACTTATTCCCTAGAGAGCGGTTTCCACATGGCAGCAAATAAGATTATGTACCCTTTCATGCTGGCATGTAGAAACCATGACATCATACTTTAAGGGCAGAAAGTTTCGCGAAGTCGAAAACTGACCGCGAAAAAAACTTTCGCGTTTTTCAGGTTTAATTTCTTACCTGGCAGAAACCCGCGAAAAAGGATCAAAATCGCGAAAAACGCGAAAGTTTCTGCCCGCGAAAGTAACCAGACTTCTTCCCTTGAGAGTGGTTTCCACATGGTAGCAAATAAGAGTGTACACTTGAACGAATGGACTTAAGTTATAATGAAGCTACCCTAAGGGAACTAATTTTAGTGGTTTAAAAAAATTGCGAAAAATCGCATTTCGCGGGAATTAATTTTCGCAGTTTTGCCCTATTTTTGACAAATTTCTTTCATTTTCTTAGGTATTTTTCAATTTTTAATAAAAAATGGCCAAATATGCAATTCGTGGGTTCTAATTTTTGCGGTTTTGTCAAAAAACCGCGAAAAAACAGCAAAAATTAGTTCGCTTATGGTATGTTTGAAGGTAAGCTGTATATTTTAATGTTTTGAATATGAAATTTATTTTTTAATATCAAAGTTAAACCTTCCTAAATTTGATACCTCTTTAGGTTACGCCGATGTTTTCAATTTGAAATAGCTCGTTCTCGGCTGAAAACTGAGCCCGGTAATTTGAAAGAACTAAAAAAAACATTAGGGGCTGATGCACAATTTACGGGTTCATATAAAAACAGTGTAATTTGATCACAATTAACGTTCTTGAGAGACTTTGAACGTTTAATTACGTTGTATCCATTGACTTCCAAGCCCGAAGGGCTAGACACAAGACTCCTGTATGGGAAATGAAACCACCTATTTCTCACCCTAAACGCGTAACCGCGTGGTTCTCACACGAACGCTAGATTTAAAATAAAACCCATCGCCATATTTCGATTATGCCTGGTGAAAACAAAGAAAGTGCTAGATTTAATCCGTTATTTTAATCTTAGGACTTCACTTTTTCTTGCTTGAGAAAGGTTGAAGATTTATCTCTAGCCACTTCGGGGTTTTAAACTCAATGGTTGTACACGATTTTTTTTTTTTTTAAGTATAGTGTACTTAGGATGTGGGTCAAGTATTCTTAAGAAAGTGCCAAAATTGAGGGTGAAATATTCTTAACGTATACTTACTTTTTTAGACTTGACTTTTTTACAAACATGAGAAATTATCAATTTGAGAGTTTTCGACTTTTGAGTGAACATTTGGGTTAGAATTACATTTCTTCCTCAAAGCTTCATTATCTCTAACAAAGGAAGCAGTTTTTTCTGTTGACCAAATACAAAATGACTTTATTCTTATCAAATTCTGTGAAATTCACCCCCGAGGGTATTCTTAGGGTATTCTTACGATTTGGCCAATTTTCACCCTAATATTCTTATAGAACATATTCTTATAAAAAAAGCGTGTACCTGGCCGTATCACTAAAAGTTAAAATCATTGTTTGGTGATTGTGTTGTACAGTATACCATTGTATTCGTATTTTTAAAGATTTTTTTTGATAATCTTGTTGGTTTTGTATTTAGTTCAATTGTATAATATTTTCACTCTCTTTCAAGAAAGTTTTATATTTAAAGAAATATTTATCGTGTAATTTTATCCCAATATTTTGTCCTTTGAAACTCTATTCTTATACACGTTTTTTTTTATAAGGAACCTTAACTTTGCTCTGAGCCTGGAGTTCCTTATTTTGCCAGAGAGTTTCAGCTTCAAAGTTCCTTATCGAGTTCCTTAGTTACTTAGCTGTTAAGTTTGGATTTGCTAAGTGTGTAGCTTCTTTATCAGCATTTTTTTGTCTTTTTGACATATTGAAAGGCGTTTCAGCAATATTTTCCGTCTTTTTATTTAGGTTGTTGTAAATGTGTGCAAGTTCAAATTGAACTCTTGCTGTTCCTTAACTTGATTTTTTATACTCAGCCTGAGCAGTTCCTTAAAAATTCCTTATTTCTCAGACCATTTTCAGCCTCAAGTTCCTTATAAACATTGTTCCTTATATAAAAAAAAACGTGTACTGTACAGAAAAAACATTTTACGACCTTTAGCCAGGGTCTACGGGACCTTGAAAACCTTGAAAACCTTGAAAATGAACCACCCAACCTTGAAAACCTTGAAAACTATCCATTTGCTGGGAAAAACCTTGAAAACCTTGAAAAATCGTTAAAAACCTTGAAAAGCACTTCTTCCTATTCATCCTTTTTATCATACAATCTTTTCAATAGGGCAGTGGCTGAGTAACTGTTTTAGGTTCAGATTAGTTTTGAGTTGGAATGCTCTTATCTTTGAGTGCTAGGCTTTTTTCATTCATTACTGTATACTATATTATGTTGGTTACTATCATAAACATATAAAGTACTGGACCTCTATCTCCTTTGTATTTTTGTTATAAGCACTGCTAGCTTCGTTGCCGCCTCTTAAAAACATAAAATGAACAATGCTAACAACGTCAAAACTTGGACAAAAATGTCTGTTGTTCTACTTTTCTCAAGTTTTTTATCTATATCATCTGACTAATATTTCTAAATTTTGACTTAAAAGTATGGAATAATTTCAGATAGTTTGGGATTCAAATTATGATATTCTTAAGACACAGGCTCTCAACTTTGACATACTATTTTTCAAGTCATTAAAAAAAGTGATTCAAAAGTATACACGCAGTTGAAATTCTGCATTTCAGCGTTGAAAAAATTTCATGGGTCTCGAAAATCTATTCGCCGCGCTGACCAATGAAATTTTGCAGCTAACTTTTCATTCAAAAAGTAAGAATAAGTTAGTACATTCCTAAACTGTTTGTCATGAGGAAATTTCCAAAAAACCGCCTGCGGCGCTAATCCTTTATAACATTTAGAGAATTCCATATTCCCATGTTTCTGTTATGATTCTGTCGCAACGAATGCAACATATTCTTTTATCATTAGCTGAGTTTTTGTCACTAATTTTCCGTTTGCATGAGCCCTAAGAAATCGACTGTTCCCCAATTTTTAAATCGCTTCAGGGCGTCTTGGAATAATGGTCGTTCACCAATAAAATTTCGAGGAATCCTTAAAACAACTCTTTTGGTAATTGATATTTTGTTTTAAAAAAAGGCATTTTTTAGCCATTTGAAAGAGTCAAAATCAAAATTTTCCCTCGTCGGCGCAAACCATGGTTGCGCCTCCTCGGTCACTGTAAACATTTGGTTTTGCTTCTAATTATTTATTTCTACAGTTGGAAGACTAGCGAGCTGGAGTAAAAATTTATTTTTGTGGTATTGTTCTCAACAAGGAGATAGAAATTTAACTGTGAAATGGAAGCATATCCCCGACCACCAAAAGCGAATAAATTTTATTTGCCGTCCTCTATCTTTCTTTCGCCTACCACTCTGAAAAAAACCAAAACCCCTGTAGAGAGCCATGTCAACTGAGTATCAAAAAACCTTGAAAAGTGCCAAAATCTTTGCCAAAAAACCTTGAAAAACCACTTAAAGATGACCAAAAAACCTTGAAAACCTTGGAAATCCTGAAAAAAAATCCGTAGACACCCTGTAGCGGTTCGTTCCCACAGGTTGCTAAAAAATATTGTATCTTTCCCTGAGATTGAAAGATCTGTTTTCCTGGGCTCTAGTGTCTTGTTACATTATAATGTAATGTTTTGTGAGATTCTTACATTTTAGCCAATCTATGGTCTAAAATCTCACTTTAAATGTTTTATTTTTACATAAGTGTTCCCGTTTCATATCAGACAAACTTCAGAAGGGATATTCCCGCATCAGTTAGAAGGGTAATTCCCTATAGATTTCTGAGACCATAAAGAGTATTTTTGTTTTCTTTTATTTCACTTTCGTGTTTGCAAATTGATGAATGATGAATCGACGGATCGACGGTTCAACGGATCGACGGATCAACGGATCGACGGATTACTAAAACACGGATCGTCGTATTTCGGATTACTAAAACACGGATCGTGGTATTTCGGATTACTAAAAGACGGATCGCCGTATTTTAAATTACTAAAACACGGATCGTCGTATCTCGGATTACTCTTAGGTTCCAAATAAACGGGGGGGTTCGAATAAACGGGGGGGTTGGAAAATTTTCTAGATTTTAATAAACGGGGGGGGACCTAATTGACGGGGGGGTTGGAAATTGTACTTCTGAAACCCAAAAATAAGGTAAAAATAGGCTAAAATCAGGCTATTTAGAGCAAAATAAGGGGCCTTCTCTTTGACAGCTGAAAATATTCTTAGAGATTAATAAACGGGGGGGTCCTAATAAGGTCCGGGGGGGTTGGAAATTTTCGAAAAATTAACAAGCGGGGGGGCCCGTTTATTTGGAACCTAAGAGTACTAAAACACGGATCGTCGTATTTCGGATTACTAAAACACGGATCGTCGTATTTTTTTAAATAGAAAGCTATAGTCTGAAATAGTGTGCAATATCATTTGAATTAATCAGGAGGACCCACCATGGTTGGGTCCGACTAGAAAAATTTTATAAAATAAAACTTCTTAGACTAGCTAAAACCCTTCTAAATTGACTCAAAATGACTCTCTTGATTGGCATATTAACAGAAAAATAAGCTTTTGAATTTTCCGAAAAGAAAGATTTGCGCCGCAGGTTATTTCGAAAAACACACCCTTAGGGTCCGCAGCAAATTTTTTTTCCGTACATGGACAGGAGTATCATCGACGGTCGGGAGTATCTCATCTTTGTTGTTTTGTTTTGTTGTTTGGTCAGGTCAGGGTTGCTAGTAACGGCTTGTCACTGTGCCGGGTGCATACTCGGCGCCTTGGGCCCCGCAGGGTTGCTAGTAACGGCTCGAATTTCAGTCAGGTTAAAAAAGGGGCAATTTTACCCATATCATAATAACATTACCCCCGTCTTTTTTGTCATTCTATAAGTATTTCCAAATTTTGGATTCTGCTGTGCGAGTGTGGCTCAACGGATAGCGCGCTGGGTTTCTGATAAGAAACTCTTTCAGTTGGTGGGTTCGAACCCCGGTCGGGTCGATATTTCAAGGTTTAAGATAAGTTTAAGATACTCCCGCCCGTCGATGATACTCCAGACCGTCAAGATGAGATACTCCCAACCGTCGATGATACTCCCGACCGTCAAGATGAGATACTCCCGTCCATGTACGGAAATAAATTTGCGGGTCGGCACATACCCGTCGGTCGTTTTGCCTGGGTGCCCCCCCCCCACCCCGGATAAAACTATATGTTTTATTTTATTTCGTCCTTTATTAGGAAGTAACAACAGAATCGTAGAGCAAGAAATTTTATACTCTTTTTACCTTTGAGAATGTCAAATTTGTGCATTATGGATATAATTCAACTCCCAAATTATCGAATGTAATTAAAGCTGTAATTACCATGTGATTAAAAAAATCTTCTTTTTTTATTGGACTTTATTGCATTATGTCAAAGAATAAAAAGATAACAAGAAAAGAGATGTGTGTAAACGTGCTTAAAACGTGAAAGTTATATAATCATCGTCAAAGTCCAAAGTCCAAAATCGGGAAAAACAACAGCAATGACAAGATTTCTATATATTTAACTAACATTGACCCAAGAGCCCATTCTTGCTACATTAGATTAAAAATTCAGCAAACGTAGCAAACGATGAAAATAGTTAGTGTATGCCTTACATATTTTCTTCAACAATCGACAATTTCACACCACCTGGTCACTGCAACTATTTTCAAGAATTTTAAGAAGAAGAAGGAGGAAGCTAGCACACGAGGAATTTCTTCACACGAGGACGATCCGTGTTTTAGTAATCCGAAATACGACGATCCGTCTTTTAGTAATCCGAAATACGGCGATCCGTCTTTTAGTAATCCGAAATACGACGATCCGTGTTTTAGTAATTTAAAATACGACGATCCGTGTTTTAGTAATCCGTCGATCCGTTGATCCGTCGATCCGTTGATCCGTCTTTTAGTATATGCCTTCGTGTTTGTAAATTAATGTATCAACAAGAAAATACGTGCAGTTTTACAATAATAACTTTTATAAGAATATCAGGGCTGGAGCTCGAACAATAGGCTTATTGTTTAGAACAATAGAAAAATAAGAATAATGCTCATCGTCAGCCAAAAAAGACTTTTCTTATAAAAAAAACATGTATTTGCATTATTCTTTCTTTCCATGAAGAGTACTCAGAACAAAAAAAAACTCACATGAGTAAACTGAGAACACAAACTGGTGAAAGCAAAACTATACAAGTCTTGGGAAAAAAAGGGAAAGTCCAAATTAAGGGACCAATCAAAATCTTTTGATTCTGTTTTAAACCAATCAAGATTAAGATATCCATTTCGTATATGTGTATATAAGTTGTTTTTTTTTTCTCGTGATTTACGTTCATTTCATTTGCTACCCTTACAAATTTACGTGAAAAACATTTCTTTACAGATGGTTATATCACAAGAATTTATTTTCTGGAGTAAATGCAACTGGTTTTAAAGGTTTTGTCTTTACATAATTGTGTTCGCGTTTCATATCAGACACATATTTCATATCGGGGCAGTGTCTGCAGTACGGGCTGCAGTAGTGACCTGGCTTAATTTTCTTGGTGGTGCAAACTATGAAATTGGCGCCCCTTGTATTTTTGTCCTTATTTGCGCCCTCCATCATTAAGTGAAAATGTTAAACTGTAAGAGCAGTGACTGGTTGGAAGTAACGCCCGGAATCTTTGAGTTAAAGAACTTTTCTGACTTTTATTTATACGAAGGTGGTGGTAATGATAACTTGATATCCATTTCCTTGTTATAATTTGAAATGTCATACTCATGTGGTTGAAATATTCTCAACCTCTGATACTCAGGGTAAAGTGTCCGTTAATTGGAGGTTGTTTTTATATTTTGCCCATTTTCCTAAGAAATCGGATGTTTTAGAGTCCACAATGTTCTTAAGTTGTTCTTAACATTTTGACAATCAAAGTCTTTTTGTTCTTATAAAGTTTGTTTTTATAAAAAAACTTTCACATGAATACCTTCATCCTACTCAACAAAAGGTGAAGCCTAAAAATAACAGCCTTTTTGAGGATTCTGAGATCCCAAGGTCCTAAGTGTCTAATGTTAAAATTGTACATTCCAAAAAGTAAATTAGATCACTTAAAAGTAATTCGTGGTTTTGAAATTTTTCAAAGAATTCTCCTTTTTTATCAAGTATTATCATTTTGATCGTCCATAGCTAGAAGAAAAATTATGGCGTTGAATAGCGGTTTCAATTCTTCAGAAATGGATTTAATTTCTGGTACAGGACAAAGCAAAAGGGGAGAATACCAGAGAGAACCCCTTCTAAGAAACACGAATCAAGTGACGGATCATTACCCGAACAATAAAAAACCATGGTATTGTAAATTGAAGAATATTTTATGGTTGGTTGTAATTGTTTTATTGATTGCTACCATAAGTTTGAGTTTGAGTTTGTATCGCGACCGCAAGATGCAAACAATGGAAGGAAATCTTGCCACACAAATAGGAGCACTCCAGGGGAATAAGGCGGGTTCGTGGAGGTCAAAAATTCTTGCAACGTTACAAATCATTTTCATAAGCTCATTTTGGGCTCAAACGAAGCGTATAACTAAGTAGAATAAGATTCAGTTTAGGCAGATGTTTTTTTATTTAGAAGTTTTGCGTAATTCGCAAAAATCCTCAATTTTGCGCTATTTTGATGACGTCATAAAAATTGATATTGCAATAACTTTTTATTGAATTGTCAAAATAATTTCAAATTTTCACCATAGATGCATTTCAATGCAAATTTTCAAAATATTTCAAAATGTTTTTAAAATTTTAATGACGTCAGCATTTTTTAAGGATTTCACTTTTTTAGCCGAAAAGTGATGACGTCATCAAGTTTCAATAATTTTTTTTTTAATTCTGAAAACATTAAATTAATAAAATGCATCTTTGGTCAAAATTTGAAATTATTTTGATGATTCTATCAAAAGTTATTGGAATTTCAATTTTTATGACGTCATCAAAATAGCGCAAAATTGAGGATTTTTGCGAATTACGCAAAATTTCTAAATAAAAAAACATCTGCCTAGACTAATTCTTTTTCTTCTTAGTTATACGCTTCGTTTGAGCCAATGATTTGTAACGTTGCAAGCATTTTGACCCCGCCTTAATCCCCTGGAGCAGGTTTGTATTTCATCTTAAATAAGACATTACATTAGAAACCTCATCCTTTTGGCTAGCCGCTGAGGTTCGACATTAGCGAGTTTATGTATTTGCACTTTTGAGGACGGTAAAGTGACTGAAGCGATTTGGAATAACCCGCAGTTCTGCCCCGCAAAATCGAGGACGGTAAAAGTGCTGATTTACCGTCGTCCTCAGTTGGTCATGATCCAGCCAAATAAGAACCTTACCGTCTCCGTCGCTGAAAAACACACATACATAAACTCGGTAATAAAACTCAGGCCCGGCGGAAGCGGGTGGGCTGAAGCCTCCCTACTTTTGAGCAAAATAGACTTTTTTCTCCAATTCCTGGCAAATTTTATATCATTTTGAGTCTTTAGCCCCTCCACTTTTCCGGTTGTTCTGCACGAGGTTCTGCAGGGTCTGGAGCTCTAACTGCTTGTGAAGCGGGTGGTGAAGGGGGTGGTGACCACTGACCTTTATATACCCTGGGTGAACACAATTTTCAAACCAGCCAAAGTCTAATCTCTGATTGGAATTTTTTGAAAGTAGTACCCTTATTGTAGCACTACTCATCGATGTTAGTGAAAATATTTTTTTAACGAAAGATTTCATTGAATTGCAAATTGACTCACATCGAGTAGTGCTATAATTATCACAGGAAAAAATCTTAAAATTCCAGGCCTGGGAAATGCGGCCATTTTTTAACCATGAGATTTTTTACCGATTACATATTTCGATTAAATTTCGGGGGTGAATTTGGCCATTTTACAACCCTTGGAAAATTTTTATGCAAAACTTTCCCACCCCAAAAATGGCCATTATCCAGACCTGGGATTTCTCGGGGTGTAAAATGGTAATTTTCCGGGGTGGGATTTATTTTGCAAAAAATCAAAGATTTGAAAACCCCGAAAATGCCTGGAATTTCTTGGGATGTAAAATGTACGCATGCGCAAGAATTTTCAAAAGGAGGATCTGTTCAAACCCACAAGCCACAAGTGGTTATTTAGTTAAAAGTGTTTAGCTTGTATCTAAACCAAAGCATTCTATGGTTGTATTCGGTTAGTGTGTAACACAAAGCTGGTAAGGCGTCCCGCAAGGGCGGCCTCATTAGGGCGGCCTCATTCGTTCACAATGGATTTACGTCGCATGGACTCAGTGGATCGGTGAGACGAGTTTGAGGTCATTAAGTTGGCTCTCAGGTGCAGCTCCACTTGTGTGACAAAAGTGCCGGTATTCTCAAAGTAGTGCAAGTACATGACAGAACGAATGCTCACAAAATGATCGAATACATTTAACAATTAATTAAAACGTAATTCGTTTTCGTCATTTTCGCCCTCGAATATATAAATATCCAATCCAACCTGGAATTACGTCATTTTCGCCCCCGAATAAGTAAATTTCCAACCTGGAAAAATGCTTTCCACCCTGGAAATAATCCCTTTTCGAACCTGGAAATACTGTTTCATGAATTATATCGAGTGTGGAAAATTATTTTCTCTGGTGTGAATAAAGCACTTTTCTTACCCTGGAAAAAGTCATTTTTCAAAGGCTGGAAGGGGCGCATCGCACTCCAGGGCTGGACAAGGATTTAGCGATTTTCCAGGTGGGAAAGTGGTCAATTTTCAACCCTGGAATTTGAAAGTTTAAAAGTGTATGGTACCACTTTTTTTTAAATCGCACTCAAAGATGGCGGATATAGCTTGGTCCATGGTATATAAAGATTAGTGGGAGTAACAACCCTCGAATGTCCCTCCAATGGTTGAAGAACAATTCATTCTCTGAAAGAGTCCAAATGTCACGCTCATCGAAAGTTCTCCCTCTCAAAGGGTTGCGATTCTCAGAAATTTAGACCAAAATGAGTGCAAATTGACAAAAATTTTGACGGGTGTTAAACATATAAAGCATTAAAAATCTCTTTTTTATCCCATTATTAGTAAAAAGTAGTGGTGGAACATTGAAACTAAAGGCAGACCCGTTAACGATTGGTAATATCAATGGGCGTGAAATTGAATTTTGTGGCAGTAATGAAATGAAAAGGTATTATATTAATTAGTCTTGGGTACTTACTAGCCGGAGGGGGGGGGGGGTAATTAATTTTTCGACCACCCAGGACATTCTTATTCCAACTCCCCTCCCCCGCTTATTGATTTTTGGGAAAATCTTTTTGAAAGTTCCCTTTTGCCCTAATTCTGCTGTATTAGCCTTCTTTTCGAAAGTTTTCCACCCCGAACATTTTTATTCCAACCCGGCCGGCTATTAGGTACTCGAGAGGAATTTTGCACCCAGGCTGGTAACCTTGGAATGAAAATGTCCTGGGTTGAATTTTTTTGAAAAGGCGGCTAATGCAGCAGAATTATGACAAAAGAGGGAGCTTTCAAAAACATTTTCCCAAAAATTTGTAAGCAGGGGGGGTGTTGGAATAAGAATGTCCTGGTTGGAAAATCTTCAAAAAATTGATTAGCGGGGGACTCTTAGAGTCTGCTAAATGACGCGCCTTACGCGCCCACGCGCCCTCATATTTTTGACGCGCCTTCGCGCCTTACGCGCCCTACGCGCCTTCGCGCCCACGCGCCTAACGCGCCTGACGCGCCTTGAAAATTTGACGCGCCCTATGATTTCGACGCGCCTTGAAAATTTGACGCGCCCTATGATTTCGACGCGCCTTTAAAATTTGACGCGCCCTATGATTTCGACGCGCCTTCAAAATTTGACGCGCCCTATGATTTCGACGCGCCCTAGAATTTCGACGCGCCTTGAAAATTTGACGCGCCCTAAGATTTCGACACGCCCTAGGGTATTGATGTGCCTTAAGTTTTCGACGATTTTGACGGACGGAATAATGGGACCGGTCTAATCATACATGGTTGGTATATAAAAGAATGTCGGCGTTAGCAAAATGATCATTTCTTAAGAGATTAGCCTAAAGTCGACCCGTTCCATTTATCGGCTGTACACTTTATTTATGTACGCTTTATTAGTCTATTTCATAGAATTTGTGCATGCTACACGTTATTTCTATTCAATTTACAGGGGGAAATGCACAAATTTGTCCCTTCACAGAAAACCCAACTTTTTGTAATCATCTTTGACTTGGGAATTTTTGAAACGTTTTCATTGTCGCTGTCTTTGTTAAATGTACATCTCAATTTGGAAAAGTGATTTAAAATAATAATTTGATTACTGCAGTGACGTAGAAAAAAATCATGTACTGAAAACACGAATTATGGCTTGGTAATAAAATACTCGGGAAAAAGGTTTGTATCCTCAATCGCTCATAGAACGACACTGGGATTAGAACAACATTCTTTATGAGACATAGAGAAAACACTGATTTTCAAATCAATCAAAAGATTTTTCACCATAAGGCAAAAGTGAAGTATTAAAAATACAGTAAAAACTTTTTTAAAAACTTTAAAACAATAAAAACTTCTAGAAAAAAAACGATACAACAAAAAACACTGCAAAATACTTCTACTTGCATATAGGTAAGAAGCTTTTTACACCAAATAAATTTTTCACAAAACAGGCATGGTTAGCTAAAACTAAACATTTTTAGGCTCATTAAAAAAGTATCAAAAGAAAAGTGTTTCATTTCACTACTAAGGTAGTGTCAAATTATCTGGGCGCGTCTAATTATCAGGGCGCGTCGATTTTTTAGGACGCATCGATATTTTAGGGCGCGTCAAATTTTTAGGGCGCGTCAAATTATCTGGGCGCGTCAAATTTTTAGGGCGCGTTAAATTATCAGGGCGCGTCGATATTTTAAGGCGCGTCAAATTTTTAGGGCGCGTCAAATTATCAGGGCGCGTCAAATTTTTAGGGCGCGTCAAATTTTTAGAGCGCGTCAAATTACCAAGGCGCGTAGGCGCGTGGGCGCGTAACATTTTAGGGCGCGTGGGCGCGTGGGCGCGTAAGGCGCGTAAGGCGCGAAGGCGCGTTAAAAATATGAGTGCGCGTGGGCGCGTAAGGCGCGTCATTTAGCAGACTCGGGACTCTTAAGGGAAGAAATCTTCGCCGAATTTAATTTCACGGTTTTTTTGACAAATTAAATTCCGCGAAGCACGAATTTTCTCAGGATTTGAAAAACCATCTCTAAAATTGATCTTTTTAAGGAAAAATTGGCCAAAATGTAAACAAAAAATTCTCTTAACCACGAAATTAAATTCTGAGAAACTTCCAAATTTTGAGCTGTGAACCGCTCCGATAAGATCTATTGTGAGGGAGTATTAGAATAGAATTCCCTCGAGGAATTCCTAAGTGATTTCTATTGTAATACTCTCGAAACAATCCCACAATGCATCGCTTTATTAAAAGAAACATTATTTAAAAGAAACTTAAATTGGAATAAAAAAATAATGTACTTTTAATAAAGTTATCAAATACACCTTTTTTTATAAGAAAAAACTATATAGGAACATAAAGCTTCGGTGGCTAAAATGTTAGGAACAAGCTTAGAACATTTTAAGGTTTTGTGGACTCTAAAACACAATTTCTTGGGAAAATTGGCAAAAACACTCACAAAATGGTGAAATTAAGAAAATTTTGGATGTTTTAAAAAAAAAAAACTGAAATCTTGATAATCGATTTTTCTTTCTTTCTTCAATCCACTCAGATCGTTTCCCGATTTTGATTATGCGTTATATGGATACAACATCGTCTTTGGATATCCGCTAGCTGTCGGTCATGACCCCGGATTAACTCGGCCTATCTTTGTGGCTGATTATTCGAACTCGAAACGAACGGCTGATTGTAGATATCAAATTCCAAAGGGATATAACCTTGGTAAGAATTTTTCTGTAACTTTAATCTACAATCTCCGTCAAAATATATTGGGAATTTTTGGTTAATTCCTCGTTTTCAGCAATTTAAAGTTCGGGCGAAAAAGTCGCTTTTGGGCAAATTGATAAATTTAGTCGAATATTTTAGTTCGTGAGGGGTTCATAGACTTCCAGGCTATATTCTGAGCCCTATTGGACCATTCTTGGACTTTTAGTTCCTCAGATCCTAGGCTCGCAGGTCTTAAGTCTAGCGTTAAAACTCAGAGTTAAAACTCTACCCGCCCAACCTAATTAAGAATCCCAAATCGTTTGTGGTTGTAAGATTTCCTGGGAATTTCCCTTTTTTCTCAAATATTATGACTTTGATTGTAACTCGTGCGATATTTATTACATGTCATTATGCCAGAATATCATTATGTTTGGAACGAAAAATTTGGGTTTTTTGGCAGAATCATTCATTTACCAAAATAAGGGAATTTAGATTTAGAATTAAGAAGAAGTAACTGTTAAGAATTTGTTTACCTATGTATGAGAAATTAAAGAATACTGGCTCCGTAATAGCTTAAATGATAACTTTATAGAAATAGGTAGGGATTATTTTGCGCATAGCTTATGCGAGACTAATTTATTTTTTTGTTTTACGGGACAAGCTACCCAAAAAAGAGGGTCGGTCGGTCGGCGAAAAAATAAGAATAAAAGTAAAATTTCATCCTTTAGAATCTCCTAAGCAAAAATAACTACATCTTGACGCAAAAATAGAAAATTAAAAAGATATAGAAAGTAAAACGACACAAAGAGCTCGAATTCACGAATAGAATGAAACCATAAAATCAATTTTATTTTCATTTCGATTTTCGGAATTTCAGAGTCGGTCGGGCCCGTAAAACAATAACTAATCAAATTGGTCTCGCCAATAAATTTGAATAAATAAATACGAATAAATTCGAATAAATAAATTCCTACGCTCACTTTTCTCGCGTGATACCGTTCCAGCCCGACTAACGTGCCAGTCTAGGCATAGAATTGTCTAGGCTTCGTAGAAATATGACGGTTAATTTGAATTTTCTTTTAGCTCCAGATGTATCGTGTGTGACGTCATTCTCGAGTGAAGAAATCAGTAACTCACGACAATTTACGCGCGAACTTTCAACTTCCGCCAATATAGGGGGCGGAGGATGGGGTGTTTCATTTTCCGCCAGTGCGAGCTACAAAGAAAAAGAATCATTCATGTCGACAGGTAATTGAAAATAAGGAAATCTTCGTTCTTCAATGAAAAGATAATTCAGATTACTTTAATTTTGGAGAAAAATAATTTCTCATTTTGAAAATGAGGATCAAAAATGGAACAGGAAAATATGCTATCGAAAAGTTACAGTAGTAGCAAGGATGACTTTAATACCAAACAAAAAATTCAAGAATTATTTCTCCAAGAACCAACCGATATAAAAAGGTTTGTTTTATGGAAAATCTATACCTTATCGGGGAAAAAAATGTCGGGGTTTTAATTAGTCGAGGTAAAAATTTCGTCACCTAGAGGCATTTTCGTCACTTTTCCCACGACCAAAATTTCTAATTCGTCACTTTCACCCGACTAAATTGTCGAAAGGAAATGGTTTCCTTCACTAGCTCGAAAATGGATCTTGTAATTCGACGTTTAAAGCACTAATTTCAGTAAATGAAGGTGTAGAAAAATTAGATTTGAATTTTGGTTGAGGTATAAAATTTCGGGTAAATGTTTCGGTCGGTGATGAAAAAATCGTTTTGGTCGGGTGATAAAATGTCGGAAATATTTTGTCGGAGAAAAATTTCGTCATCCCCTCAAAATTTTCGTCACTTTCCCCCGACATTTTTTTCCCCGATAAAGTATTCTATATTATATACTATTATTATGTTCACAGGGAAATCAATATATATTATATCAACTGCATCCTGCAATTACTATTTCTCGCAAATGAAGGAAGAGAATCCGCCATCTTTAACAAAAGATTTCATAGAATACACAAAGAAGTTGAAAAACACAGACGATGTTTTTAAATTCTTCAAATATTATGGCACACATTTTATGACGTATACTTTATTTGGCGCCCGATTTGTATACGAGAATAAAATGAAACAAGAATCAACCAAAACTGAAAGTGAAACAGGATATAGTCTTTCAGCACAAGCAAGCTACTCCGGTGCTTTCAGCTTGAGTGGAGGTTTTAGTATGTCAAGTTCTCAACGAAAAGCTGCAGAAGACTTTCAATCGAAAGTCGAAACAACAACCGTCTCAATAGGTATAATTTTGTTCAAAACGTAGAACTATAGTTGACTCTCGCTAATAATTAGGCTTCTGCTCATCCTCTAGCGAAAAAAGTTTCTTAACCAATCCATACACTATTAAGCAGACCTATAGGAAGTATAGGTCTGCGAATCAGACTAGCTAATAATATGAACTTAATTTAAACTAGTTCTTAAACCATGCCCATAAAAAACTCTGGTCTGGAAGCTTATTGTTTTAACGTTTTCCTTTGTTAATATTAAACTAGCCATAATTTTCATTAAAGTGCCACCGCAGAAGAACGATCAAATAAGTTTTTGAATTTGGAAAGAAATGTTACTGATAGCCGTTACTTCTGTTAGAATCTCATCTGAAGCAAAATTTAGTCTACAAACATTAGCAATTTGTGTCCATCTCATAGATATCTTCTTATAGAGATAAAATAAATTATTTATCTGTTTTTTTGTCATCTCTATTATTACCAAAATAATGGTATATAATGGTTTGTTTATATCATACTAAACGCTACTGTACTAAACTGCCATTTTACTGTAATAGACAAACGACGAGTTTTTGAAGGATAGAAATTTCTAATTTGCGTTGCTCAGAGTGGTTAATAATAACTACTTGTGGTTTAAAGGGAATTTCCCAACAAAAAAGGAATTTCCCTTAATTCCACTCCCTGAGGTAATAGAAAAAGACATATAGAGCTTTGAAAATGGGCAATCAGATCAAAACAAATCCGGAAAAGTGTTTTCAATGATGATAAAACAATAGAAATACAGTCAAGCTAAGAATGTTACCGGTACACCATTTAGCCGGAACTAAAATACTGAAAAACGCGCGCAAACGCAGACGCAAAATTATGAGATGTTTGCCCAACTTCCTTATGCGTGAAGCTATGAATGCCATCCTCGGAAGCTTTAGCCTTCCTGCGGTGGCAAAAATAAAAACCGTTGCATCGGTCAATTTTTTCAGTTTTTGATCACGTTACCAAGTATTCCTCTTGGGATTGGTTGAAGATTTAATCACATGATCGAAAAGCGAGCAAAACAAACTAATTTCTCAAACGCAAGTTCAAGTAAGAAACAATGGAAAGAAACAAAAGACCTCCAGACCGGGGTTTTTTTATACGGACTATGCTTTAACTTATGACATTTCCAAAAAGGACATAAATTTTTCGCAATAAAGACTGGAGGCCTTAGGCATGGTCATTTATACACCAAAAGAAGCGTATTATGGTGTAGATTTTTATTAAAATTAACTTTTTGTCTTTTCTGAGAAATTAGTTATTATAATGTTATGACGTTATAATTGACGACGTCATAAAACTTAAAATTTGAATATCTCAAAAAGTACTAATCAAAAGATTATGAAATTTTGCCCAATGACTACTCTGTACTTTGTACTCTCACGTTTATCGTAGTACACTCTGTGCGCATTGTCTGTTTGATAAAAAAATTCCCGTACAGAGACCTCTGCGATAAAGTATGTTTACAAATAGCAACACAACTCTTATTGTCTCCCCTCTCTCGCCAACACTCCATCGCAGCAGTTGGTTTGAAAAATCTCAAATGAGAAAAGACAATGACAACAGACCCTCTACGGCAATGATTTTTTAAATTAGCTGTGATACTGGGTATGTGTACAGACAACCTAGTGACAGGTATTGGCATCTCCAACTTTTGAAAGAAAAATTTTTAAATTTTTCTAATAACATCAGCTGAAATTGATCATTGACATTCGATTTTGAAAAAATGATTTGCCGCTAGTTTTAATTAGAGTGGTTTAATATGTTACCTAATACGATATTCTCTGTTACCAAACTAGGTGCACCCCCACCCGCAGATGGTAACACGATGACTTGGGCGTCTACCGTTAAGGACACGCCCGTTCCTGTTAAATACAAGTTACGAGAGATTGACGAGTTGTTTACACCGGCTTTCATGAAAGATGTTAGTGATTTCAGAGATTACGAACGTGTCAGGAAACTGATCAAGAAAAGCAAACCTTTGTATTGCAGATATCTTACAGCCTTAGGCGAGTGTTATATTTTAAGCGTACAAACTTTTGCAAAGAGTGCTAAATGAATCTTACATATTTTAAGTTAAAGTTTTACAGATTTTTAATTTTTTCAATAATTTTTTGCGGACATAAGCTTTCGCGAATAGCCCTTTCAAGACATTTACTCCCGCGAATAGGGCTATAAAATTTACGAAAATCGCGAAAGTTTGTAGTTGTACCTCTAAAGTATTCCCGAGGAAAACGACCCTTTCCTGAGGGGGGTTATGCGTTGTATTGGGGTTCGATAAATTGACTTTAAGTAAGAGTAAGTTTTTATCGATGTGTTAGAAAAAGTAACACTGAAAGAAGATTGATATGTAGCAAATTATCATTGCAAAATACTGGTATCTTTCTAGAGCTTACCGTGTTCCTTTCTGCTCTCCAATAATTGAATTCCGGTGGGGGGGGGGCATTCGACTCAAAAACAACCATTTGGACCCTTACAGTGCAGAGAAAGTTTAGCCAAGTTTAATTAAATTTGGGCGAAAAATCGACTCTTTCAAAATTTACACCCTTACTGTGCATTCTTCTCATCTTTGCTCATTTCGACTGTAAGGCCTTACAACAGTGCACTTTGGAAAGCTTGCGAAAAGGACCCTTAACCCTACCTACTGAGAGGGGGGGGGGCACAAAGTGCCCTCCCTGTTAGAAAATTGGCTGGCATTTTTTAACTAATGAGGCTATGAAGCTGACTTTTCATCAAATTTTATGGGGAATGTTTTGAATAAAAATTTTTTTTCAATGGTCAATTATTTTAGTCCCAATGACAGGTTTGTCGCTGACCACTACCATCCCACAACTGCAGCGCAGGCTATTTTGCTCTTTTTTATGTGCTTACTCCAAGATACTATAACATGTTACCAGGTATACTTTAATGGTCCACTTCATTTGTACTGCTTCTATTACATCTTAAAGTAGAATTAGCAGCAAAAAATAAATATAAATATGACAAAAAAAAGTATCACCGACTTGAAAAAGTTGAAATGTTCTGATTTTACGCGGTTTTGAAAGTTTAAAAAATTTTCTTCGGTTTTGGCGCGCTATAGTAGAACGTCACGACAAAATTGTTGAATTAGATTTCAATTTCCATTTAGTAAATTGTAAAAGCTTTCAAATAAAAGCAAAATGAAGGAGAATGTGTTTCTACATCTGTTTCAATAGCAATTTTAAGAAACATCATTTTTTTTTAGTTTTTTGGGTGATTTTTGCCAATTGTTGATACAATTGATGACGTCATCAAAAATTGCATTCAATTTTCAAAAAAAAATTTGGATAAATTTGTTTGTTATAGATTTAAGCATTGCTGTACCAAATTTCATGACCAAATAATGTTCCTATCCTAAGTTATCAACGGGGGGGGGGGGGGGGCACTATGTGCCCCCCTTTCAGTTCTAAGGGACCCAAATAGCTCTCAGTAGGTAGGGTTAAGCGCCGCACATACGGTAGTTTGTTTACCTTGAGTAGCCCCCCCCCCGCCGGAATTGAAGTAAATACATCATTTGTTTTAACTTTTTCCATTTTCCAGGAAACATTGACAGTTGCAAGCTTGGTATGGATATGGTTTTCTTTAGTGAGATCAAAATAACTGGTGGAGGGAAAGATTATAATTACACAAAGAAAGAATGTGATACGCAGTGTACAGGTGGATTGTTTCAACGTTTATCTAACGTTCACAACATCCATATAACGTTAACCTGAGATCAGATTGTGAATGTTTTCTGCACACCACGCTGAAGCTCTAAAGGGATATGTGAAAACAAACAAACAATTTTCAAGCGCCTTTAGAGGTTTATCGTGCGCGTATAAGAAAATTATGAGCATCTGTTATCAGGTTATCATGATATAACAGTAGGCAAACACTGTCCTGATATGAAATATGTGTCTGATATGAAACGGGAACTCTTATGTAAAAATAAAACCTTTAAGTTTAATTTCCAAATGCAAACAACGTTCTCAAAATGAAGAATGACGGAGAAAGTTCTTTTTGTCCATATTCCTGTTGGCGAGACCAATTTAATTTGTTGTTCTAAGGGCAGATCGTTAGAAAAATATGGGTCGGTCGGTCGGTCGGTAAACTAAGAATAAATTTTTCATTTATCAGGGTTGGTAAGGTACCGAAAATATTTTCCAAAAAATATCTGGATCAAAAATTCACTTTTTTTATCTTCGATGAAGATAAATAATAGTTTATTAATTTACTCTAGGTGAAGACAGGTGTTTCGCTTACGAATACCGTGGAGCAAAGGGGACATTTGACCATCAATGCTGGTTGTACAGAACGCCAGAAACCTCACGGCTAAGAAGAATAATATCAAACCGAACCATAGAAACAATGAACGGGTTGAATAATTATCATAATCATTTTCATAAGCAGGAAGTTGGTACGTACACAAAATTACTCAGATGCGCTCCAACAATGACCTTTATATACCCTGGACCAAGCTTCTCAATCCCGGCCAAGCAAAATCTTTGATCGGAGTTTTTTGAAAAGTGATACCCTAATGGCGGCACTATTTAATAGCTACTTAATCTTTAACACTGCAATAGCTTCTTTACGGGTTTAAATAAAAAACTTCGATCAAAGATGGCGGATATAGCTTGGTCCAGGGTATATAAAGGTCAGTGGCTCCATGGAATTATTATAGACACTGGAAAAACAATGAGCTGAATTTTGCCAATTTCTCATGTGCAAGCCTTGTCCGCAGTAATGACATTGATTATTGTTCACCCTCCTTCCACTAGTAAATAATCTTTCGTAGCATTTTAATTGCATTCCTCATCAAAATACACTTATCCAATTCCCAATTGAGACTTTAAGTTCTCCTCCGAGATTCAAACTCATCTAGTTAATTACTAATTATACCTCGTTATGACGTTTTAAATTTCGAGAAAGATGCAAAAACATGCTATGTATAAGAAATTGAATATTGACACCAGATATTTTTAAACTTCAACCTCAAGAAAGCCACCGTGCCACCACGTGCCACCAAAAAGATTTTCATACCACAGTGGAGCTATGAGACTCACGTCTAATATATATCAATCTCAGCTCTTCTCGGAGATATATTGGAAAGATATTCCCAATTCAAATTTTCGTGTCATTATAAGCATTTTGTTTAATTTTACTCGTCTGATGATGTTTTTCTCGCACCAGATTTCATAAATGTATTCGCTTGGTATTCTAGCATTTATTTTCAAACTTTTAGCCAGCAAAAGTACGATCAGAAAAAGTTAGAGAACTTTTTAGAAATAAGAGTATTAATTAATTTTCAAAATCAAAGTCCTTCGAGCCGCCATGACAGTTGTCCTTTGCGGACAAAGCCTGTACATCGATTGTTTTCTGAAACAATAGAAAGACAATACTCCGCTCTCCACCGTTTTATTCGATGTTTATCCAGAGTCTCTATAATAAATCCATGATGGCTCCAATAGACCTTTTCAACGAATTACGTCACGAACATCACTTCGTTTTGAAATTATTGCCATGGTGATTAACTCACAGCGGATTTTTAAATAAATCATTTAATGTCTCAAGGGGCACAATCACCATGGTAATTATTTGGATACGAGGCAAGTGATGTTCGTGACGTTATTTATGAAGAGGTATATTAGCATATACATAGCGTGCCGTGCAGTAATACAGAAATTATCGTTCTAACGGTTACCAATCCAAAAGTTTGTTCAACAATCAGACCACGTTCACACGCTACGTTCCGTTTCGCTCCGAAACGAAACGTTTTCGAACTACTGTGTGAATGTCAAAGTTTGAAACGTCACAAAAGAAGATCGAAACGGTTTCGCTCCACTATTTTCATCGGAACGGAACTGCTCTGTTTTCTTGCTCCGAAACGTCTGAAAATGAATAGGAACACTTCCTATCCGTAACAAATACCACACCAGAGCGATACGAAACCGTAACTTCTGAACATGGTCTCCAAAAGCGCAAAACCCGGGGGGGGGGGGTACTAGGTTTGCGAGCTGACGGGGGGGGGGGGGCCGCCCAACTTTCGACCCTTGGACCCTTACCGGGAGTAAAAAGGAGAAAAGAAAGGCAAATTTTGTGAATTTTACGACCCTTATTGGGACTAATTTGACCAAATTTCGACCTTTCCAGGAGTAAAAAGTTGAAATTTTCCTATTTTTCCGACCCTTAGTGGGACTAAAATTAGATTTTCTGATTTTTCCGACCCTTAGCGGGACTTTGGAAATCCAAAAAAGGTACCATTAAGGGCGGCACATACCGTACCCTACATCGATAAAGATACCTTTAGATATCAAAAGAAAGTATCTTTTGCGCTGAATTTTCCAAAACCACGGTAATTAAGTCTCCCCATCAATTAGAATTTGGAAATCTTTTTATAATAACCTCTGTCTATCTTATGGTAAATTGTACCTTAAAAAGGAAGAAATTTTGGCGGGTAGAAAATTTGTCGGATTTGGTCAAAATCCCCCAAATTAAGTTCCCGCCAAACTTATTTTTTTCCGTCATACACCAAATTAAATTCCCGCTAAGATTTCTTCCTTTAAGCAGCTTTTTTTATCATTATAGGTGTTGTCATTTTCTTTGACGCTTTATCACAATATAAGTACACATTCGAGATAAAAGAGACTCGTGTGAAACCCGGTATTCGGGCCAGGGAGAGCATTCGTGTGCGGAACCAAAGGGAATGTGAACAACGTTGCCGTGACGACAAAGTAAGACATTTTCAAATTGTCTCCCCAGTTTGCCCGAATTTTAGACGACCCACCACGCAACTGGACGGCATATACCTGTATCGGTACATATACTAATAGTTTATACCAATATACCGATTCTTCTTGGTGGAGACAGAGGAATGTAAAGAGATGGAAAAAGAGCTTTTCTGATTACTCAAAGTTCAACATCTTTTGTGAAAGTTGTCTATTACGTTTAAATCTATTAATAAGCAATTCCCGGCGGGAGCTACTAGTGGCCGCCTATAGCAGTGCCTATAGAACAAGAATAAAAGGCCTAAAAGCCTGGAGCTGTCTATTGTGTAGACTAAGAAATTCGAATTAAAGAGGCGTGTTTATAAGGCTTTGTTGCCTGAAGGGACCCGGAGATATGTTCAAATTAATAAGACATTCGATTTACAATACTTCTTCACAATTCATGATATTCATGACGTAATGTCTTCTACGGAAAGACCCCGGTTTTTGCCAGTAGTGGCAAATTTTATATGACTTTTGTCAAGTTTAAATTTGCCACTACTGGCTAAAATCGGGTTTTTTTCCGTAGAAAATATTACGTCATGAATATCATGGATTTTTTTATAAAGGTAAACACAAACAACACACAAACAATGGATCCCCCTAAACTCAATCCAATCCTTTTTTGACACATTTTTCTATTGTCTATAGGTGCGAAAAAAGGACGGTACGGTTTTAGTGGGATAAAGCGGACAAAAAATTACCCGCGCGGCAATTGGCGGAAAAGGTGTACTTATACTTCTTTACAATTTTTCTTAAGGTGTGTCACGTGGTTAATTACAATAAACAAACAAATGATGCTTATGAAAACAATTGCAATCTGTTCACTACGGATCGTTTGAAATGTCATTCAAGTGTGAAATGGAGAGATTGTGAAATATTGGAAACAGCTCAAGGGAAATATGAATCTTATGTTTTGGTGTTCAACCCGTAGAACAATCACATGTCTACTTCGCATGTATTGTTTCATTTTCAAAACAAAGTTAAAACGCATGCGTATTTATAAATTGTTAGTCGTTATTATACCCAATACACAAAGAGGAATGAATACACGCTTTTTTTATAAGAATACCTTTTATAAGAATATTAGGGTGAAAATTGGCCAAACCGTAAGAATACCCTAAGAATACCCTCGGGGGTGAATTTCACAGAATTTGATAAGAATACAGTCATTCTGTATTTGAGTATGCTTTCTTTTTTTAGAGATAAATTGAAGCTTCGAGGAAGAAATGTAATTTTAACACAAATTTTCACTCAAAGTCCAAAACTCTCAAATTAATCATTTCTCATGTTTGTAAAATAAGTCAAGTCAAAAAAGTAAGAATACGTTAAGAATATTTCACCCTCAATCTTGGCACTTTCTTAAGAATACTTGACCCTTATCCAAAGTAAACTATTCTTATAAAAAAATACGTCTACGTAAGGGTGGTAATATCTTGAGATATCAAATGATTTTTTTATGAATAGGAAGCTAGTTTTAATAAAATCCGCTAGGAACTCCCTAGATTTAAAAAATATAAACTAGCTCTATTTAGTTTTAATATAAGCTATCTGTGGGAAGCATATAGGGAAAGGAGAACTGAATCTCTGTTTCTAAAATATCTTTTTCCGTATAACATTTCAATTTACTCTTTATGTTATAGTTTTTTTAATTTTAATGAGATTTTATTTCTTAGTGACTAGTACTAGTAAAAGCTACATTTAGTATTGGCAATGGTGATTTTCGGACATTTTTTTTCTAGTTTAGGCGAGATCAACTTGATCAGTTGTTTTACGGGCCCAACCGACCCTGAAATTCTAAAAATTGAAATAAAAATGAAATTGATTTTGGTAGTATGTGTCTATTTTCATTGCTCTACAGACTGTCAACTTTTCAAAATTTTGTTTGTTTTTCCAAGACTTTGAGAAATTTTGTTCAATTTTTTAATTTATCTATGAATTTGACCTTTTTGTGTCTTTTCATTTTCTATTTCTCATTTTTGTCAAGATGTAGTAGTTTTTGCTGCCTTTTTAGGAGATTTTATAGCTGGAATTCTACTTTTGTTTTTTATTTTTTCGCCGGCCGGCCGGCCGGCCGGCCCTCTTTTTTGGGTACAAATTTAATTGGCTTCGCCTTACAAAAGATATATTCATAACCGATTTAACTTTCGTTGATTTTTCCAAAAATGTACATTGGAAAAACATTTTGACTGAAAAAAAAAATTCTAAAATCTTCTAGTATTGTGAGCCATTAAAAGATTGATTTAAATTCGACATTTTCGTGGTATAACAAAACTTTGACCGATTCGATAATCTTGATTTAATTTTATGTATATATATATTTTCATTAATTTTTTTGAACAATAATTTGCTTTTTTGTTTCCACATACACTTTTAATAACTTATATATAAAAGTAGTGACAATTTATTAAGAAATTAACCATATTGATTTTTAGTGATGAAATAAACCTGATCCTTCAACTCATCATATCTAGTTGGTCGTCATCTGAGTCATCAAATTCCATCTCCTGGGCTGTTATAGTTTGTCCTTTTAGTTCGGCTAAACGAAAAGAAGAAGAAGAGAAATCAAGGGGGTACCTTATCGGCCCTTTCTACGCCGGTCCTTATTGGCGTTATTTTACCGTCTCTGGCGTAATAAGGGCCGGCGTAAAGGGTCTGAATTAAATTACGGCCGGGCTAAAAATGAAAAACACTGAGCTTTGGCGTAATAAGGGCCGGCGTAAAAGGGGCCGGCGTAAAAAGGGCCGATAAGGTATGTGTATTTTGAGATCGAGTACTCAGTTTTTTCTATAAGGGGCCCCTCAGCGGACCTTCAATTCCTGCAATCACGCAAATCTTTTTCCCAAACTCACGCATTCACGCAATTTTTTTCGCAATTCACGCAATTTTTGTTCACGCAAAGCTTTCCAATTCACGTATCCACGCAATTTTTTTTTGAATTTTCAAGCAACCAAGTTAGCTACTACTACTACTACTAGTTAGTGTCCAGCCTTGGAAATGGCCAAAAAGATTAAGCAGCTTGGCCTGAAACTGAACCGGTAAAGTAACCAAGAGTATCTAAAGAAGAGGCATTTTTGGTATCATTTGGTATCAAAATATGTACCAGTTGTATTCGAATACCAAATTTGAGGTATTTGGGACATAAAATGAGCTAAAAAAAGCCAAAATGTTTTAAGTTGCTAAAGCATTTTTATCTAAAAATCCGTAAGCAACTTTTTTTGGCTGAAATCCGGAAAATCCTTAGCAACTCAATCCATGAACCGAAAATTGTGGTTGCTTATAAAAAAAGGTGTAAATCAGGAAGAAAAGTCTCCAAAGAGGGTAACGGCCCTTAAAATACATCACATTTGTAAAAAAAAACCGTTGTTATTGAGGTCGTATCATCTTGCAACCCCCACCCCTTCCGCCCCCCTCCCCCGCAGATCTTTTTTCGTCAGCGGACGCAGACCTGAATGAACAACCGAAAGCCTAAATTAACGGCTGAAGATCTGATTCAGCCGTTGTATTCCTTTTTAACAACCTGGAGAAAAACAAGCTGAAAAACCCCCACTGTTGAGGATATTGATTTTTCGAAGTATTGAGCCCCCTGGATATCCTACTCTTAAAAATATACTCAACCACGGGGATATCCTTTCTTACTGGATATCGTATTTTTTACTTGAAAATACACTTTACCCCCTGGATATTCACTCCCTTGTAGATATTTAACCCCCTGGATATTTACTTTTGAACAAATAATTAACCCCCCTGGATATCCGATATCCTCAACAGGGGGGTACGGACTATTTCTGGAAAAGCCCAATTACTAGTGAACGTAAAGAAAAATCGCACTTACAATTTTCTTGAACCTTTTGGTCACCACTGACTTGGCAATTAGTCAATGAACAATTATCACCGATTTGACAATGGTTGCATATCACACAGCCTTGAATGGTCGACCTTTGAAAAGTAAAAAGAAAATATTCAAATATTGAAAAATGAAAGTGTATGTAGCAATAGACCTTATCGGAGTTTTTGATTTTTCTAAAAAAGCGATGCATTATGGGATTGTTTCGAGTGTATTACAATAGAATTCCCTCGATGAATTCCTAAGAGATTTCTATTGTAATACACTCAAAACAATCCCACAATGCATCACTTTTTTTAGAAAAATCAAAAACTCCGATAAGATCTATAATCAAATATGTCCTCTCCGAAGGAAATAGTTTTCTTTTTTACACTTCGTTTTGATTGGTCAATTTTTATAACGATAAGAACATACTGGGTACGCCAAAAAAATAGAAAAAGATTTGTTAAGATATTGTGTGTTTACGGATAAAAATTTTATTGCATAGAGGAAAGCCTAACTTAAAGGGTTTATCTTTACATAAGTGTTCCCGTTTCATATCAGACACATATTTCATATCAGGGCAGTGTTTGCCTCTTGTTATATTATGCTGATATAAACAAAAAAATTGTTTTTCTTTTCTTCTTTCTGACCAATCTTGCTCCACATGCGTGTCAATCCAATGTTAAAATGCTTGTAAATTAAAATTGACGAGTAAGCAAACGATATCACTCTTATTTAAAAACAAAAGCTTTAAATCTAGGCGTATAAAACTGTCCAGTCAATCAAAAGTTACGTTAAAAACACATTGTATTTCTATTTTCGCCTCCAAGGTCCAAGTAAACATTTTGCGAATTTTTCATTCGTAGTTTGAAAGTTCATATCGACCCTATAGTTATAAGATGTGTCTAAAAGCTGTTCTTTAATTTCTAAAACCTGCACTCATGAATTTAATATAGAGAGAACTCTATATTAAATTCATGCTGCACTAATTATTTAAATTTATTTTTTAGCATATGGAAATTCCGGGCGCAAAAATATTACATGATCAAAATGACATCAAACACCGACCTACTGCCAATACTCGCATCTCTTAAACCATAACAAATCAGAGAGATACTGACAGGCTGCCTACCTAACCCAAGCTTCTGTCACTTGATCTATGATAAGGGATTTAGTGATTCACTCAAGGGCAACGAAGGACTAAGCTCTAGTTTAGACGGCTCACCTTTCGCCCTGCCTATTCTAATTGTAAGAGTAGGCACAAAGCGGGCGCAAAGTGGGCAGTTAAATTCTTTACTTCAAAAAGGTTGAAACAAGACATTGCATTGACGTCAAAAGAGGGCAATGCATTGACTTTAGACAGCCTACTTTATGCTCACCTTAATTCACAATTAGAATAGGCAGGGCGAAAAGTGGGCCGTCTAAACTAGAGTTAAGATCTCCCCGTAATTTTTAAAACCCATTTGAAATCTTTACTATTGAGAAAAATGTGGAAGTTTCGGGAGCGAAAGATCACGTGATGAAATTGACGTCGCGCACTCACCCGTCGGCTATAGTCACATGATTCATAATAATAGAATTTGTGATTCGGACATTGGACCCGATGATGCACGATTTGCCGACCATCGATTTCTTGATAGTGACGTTTGTACCGAATGATGCCGAGTCACCGATGATACAATCATTCCCAATCTAAAAAACCAGAAAGTGAAAAAAAATCGGCTAATTTGAGCCCTCGGGCCTTAGCAACCTGGTCCGTATATACACCCCTGTTTCACAGACCCGGTGGACCCCCCACCCCGCTGGAAAAATAGGCCAAAAAATCGTCCCCGGTGGTAATGTTCTACAATTTTAACCCCACTGCGAAATTACTCTATGATTTTATCCCCATTGAAAACTGAATGTAAAAAATTGCACTCCAAAACCATCCCCACTGGAATTTTCGAGCTGAAAACAATAGAGTTTCTATCCCCATTGGCATTTTGATAGAAATTTTCATCCCCACTGAGGGAAAAAGTCCTACTGGGGCACTGAGACAGGGGTGTATATATAAAAAATGTATTATTGATGTTAAGAGTTTCGAAGCAAAATGTCAATATTCTGAATTTGGATGAAAAGTCAAGTCCTTGATACCCAAACTTTTTTTCTTAACCAATCAGCGGTTCAATAAAAATGAATGAAAATCAATTTTTGGAAAAAAAAGTACCTGTGTTTTACCGCCCTGGACAACGGAGGGCGGTAGGCGGATATATGAGGTGTTGGGTGCTAGTGTGTCTTTCATTTTAACGATCTGGATGATAATCAAAATAAAGTTCGATTAGAACATTGATATGATGAATTGTGATGACTATAGGGGCTTTTCATGTTTTATTAAGTTACGTAACTTCCGTCATTAATATGGTACTTTTTGGATTTCCAAAGTCCTGCTAAGGGTCGGAAAAATCAGAAAATTAAATTTCAGTCCCACTAAGGGTCGGAAAAATAGGAAATTTTCAACTTTTTACCCCCGGAAAGATCGAAATTTGGTCAAAATTGGTCAAATTTGTCCGGCTAAGGGTCGTAAAATTCCCAGAATTTTCGTTCATTTTCTTCTTTTTAGTCCCGGTAAGGGTCCAAAGGTCGAAAGTCGGGCGGCACCCCCCGTTAGCTCACAACCCTCCCCCGGGCTCAGATCGCACAGATTTGAACATTTGGCAGTAGTTATGCAATTTAACAAAACATGAAAAACCTTTTTACCTTTAACGCAGTTAAATTTGTTTTTCAGTATTAAGATACTAACGAGTACATCACCAAAAACCAGGATTTTTCAAATCCGTTTCTCGAAAAAAAGAAGCCTTGACTTGAAAAAGTGTATTGGGCTTTTCCATAAATAGTCAGTGCCCCCCCTGTTGAGGATATCGGATATCCAGGGGGTTAACGATTTTGTTCAAAAGTGGATATCCAGGGGGTAAAATATCTACAAAGGAGCGGATATCCAGGGAGTTAAGTGTCTTTTCAAGTAAAAAATACGATGTCCAAGGGTAAGCATCTTTATAAGAGAGAATATCCAGGGAGTTGAGCATATTTTTAAGAGTGGATATCCAGGGGGTCTTTACTAATAAAGTAGTTCGATACTTCGAAAAATCAATATCCTCGACAGTGGGGGTAAATTCCTTTTCTGGAAAAGCCCATTGGCGCAAATTCGATTTTTTGCTACTGCAGGAGCTTCGAAAGTTTTTTAAGTGACATAAAAAAATCGA